>NW_027505088.1:0-291264 GCF_021521415.1 Bidens hawaiensis | reverse complement strand
GAATGCACCTGCAGTGTTTATGGACCTCATGAACCGAGTTTGCAAACCTTACCTTGACAAGTTCGTGATAGTGTTTATCGATGACATTCTGATATATTCGAAAAGTAAGGAGGAACACGAACAACATTTGCGGAAAATCTTAAATTATTGAGGCAAGAGAAGTTATACGCAAAGTTGTCCAAATGTGAGTTTTGGCTACAAGAAGTACAGTTTTTGGGACACATTGTGAACCATTAAGGGATCCAAGTAGACCCAAGTAAAATTGAGGCCATTAAGAATTGGCAAGTGCCTAAGTCACCAAGAGAAATTCGTCAATTCTTAGGACTAGCCGGGTATTATAGAAGATTTATTGAAAACTTTTCAAGTATTGCACAACCTTTAACCCTCCTAACTCAAAACGATCGAGCATATGAATGGGGAGAAGAACAAGAAATGGCCTTTCAAATGTTAAAACAGAAGTTATGTGAGGCTCCAATATTAAGCCTTCCAGATGGAACTGATGAATTGGTGGTATATTGTGACGCATCTCGTAAAGGTTTAGGATGCGTACTGATGCAAAGAAAGAAAGTAATAGCATATGCTTCCCGACAATTAAAAGTACATGAAAAGAATTATACGACCATGATTTGGAATTGGGAGCGGTTATCTTTGCATTGAAGATTTGGAGACATTACTTGTATGGCACTAAATGTACCATCTATACTGATCACAAAAGCTTACAACACATATTTGATCAGAAAGAGCTAAACATGAGACAAAGAAGATGGGTAGAACTGTTAAATGATTATGATTGTGAGATTAAATACCATCCGGGAAAGGCTAACGTAGTAGCTGATGCTTTAAGCCGAAAGACAGAATCAGACCATTAAGGGTACGAGCACTCGGAATGATTGTTCAAAGTAGCCTAACCGAACAAGTTCGCATTGCACAAGATGAGGCCTTGAAGACAGATCAGCTAGAAAAAGAAGAACTACATGGAAATGAAAAGAATTTTGAGAAGAAAACCGATGAAGTATATTATTACAAAAACCGGGTCTGGATTCCAACACTTCATAAACTTTCGAAAACTGATACTTGATGAAGCACACAAATCCAAATATTCTATTCATCCAGGTACTGATAAGATGTATAAGGATGTCAAAGAATTTTACTGGTGGCCTGGTATGAAAAAGGATATAGCCGTGTATGTAAGTAAATGTGCAACATGTGCATGGGTAAAGGCGGAATATCAAAAACCTTCGGGAATGTTACAACAACCCGAAATCCCACAATGGAAATGGGAACAAATTACCATGGACTTTGTGACACACCTTCCTAAAACCTCTAAAGGACACAACGCAATTTGGGTAATTGTGGACCGATTAACCAAATCCGCACACTTTATTCCATCCGTAACAACTACACCACCGAAAAACTTGCTCAAATATACATCGATGAAATAGTATCTCGACACGGAGTACCTCTTTCGATTATTTCAGATAGAGACAGTCATTTTACTTCACATTTCTGGCAAGCAGTACAAGAAGCCTTGGGAACCCGAATCGACTTAAGTACGGCTTACCATCCTCAAACCGATGGTCAATCTGAACGAACCATCCAAACCTTAGAAGATTTACTTCGTGCTTGTGTACTGGACTTTAAAGGGAATTGGGATCAACACCTCCCGCTTATTGAATTCTCTTACAATAATAGTTATCACAGTAGTATACAAGCAGCACCTTATGAAGCTCTATACGGGAGAAAATGTAGATCACCACTATGTTGGATAGAAGTGGGTGATACTCAAATTTCAAGATCCGATTTAATTCAAGAAACCACCGATAAGATCCACCAGGTTAAACAAAAATTGAAAGCTGCCCGTGACCGACAAAAGAGTTATGCCGATGTTCGCAGAAAACCGTTATCTTTTGAAATAGGTGATAAGGTATTTCTAAAAGTATCGCCATGGAAAGGTGTTATAAGATTTGGAAAGACTGGTAAACTAGCCCCGAGATACATCGGACCTTTTGAGATTGTTGCAAAAATTGGTCCCGTAGCTTACCGATTAAAACTACCCTTAGAACTGAGCACTATTCACGACGTGTTTCATGTATCGAATCTGAAAAACTGTTTGACTGATGAAACGACAATAGTACCACTGGAAGATGTTCAGATTAACGAAAAGCTTAACTTCGTAGAGGAACCGGTAGAAATTGTAGACGGGAAAACCAAACAATTACGACACAACAAAATTTCATTGGTAAAAGTTCGGTGGAATTCAAAACAAGGACCCGAATATACTTGGGAACGAAAGGACGAATTCCGAAAGAAATACCCACACCTGTTCCCTAGAAAACCGATGACACATTAAATTTCGGGGACGAAATTTCTTAACGGGGGGAGAATGTGACATTCATGACAAAACGAGGTACACTATATTCTTTACGTAACAAGTAAACGACAAATCGGTTAATTCGTAGTGCTTAAACGAGTAACCGACCGATACTAATTATGACCCGTATATATACTGAGGGGTCATATACGAGTTATATATATGTTATAGAGGCTAACATATTGATATTTAGGCCTCGGTACGTTTAAAAACTCCTTGAACGAAAAAGGTTTCGTTTATTGATACGCTATAAGCTTAAACGCAATCGTTAATATCAAAACAAGCATTCTAGCATCCGTTAAGCCGAAAAAGATTTATAAAACACTTATATGACATGTTCTAAGCAATCCGTGAAAATACTTTGGAATTTTACAACGAGTCAGTACGTTTTTCTTATTTTACAAAAACAAGCTGAAAAACACACGTTTTTACGTTATTTCTCATACCCGAATTAATTTTCTTGCGAAAAACCGAACCCGAACTAAACTTAAAATGGGCTTTTCATGTTTGGGCTGGTATATATAAATTAATGGGCCAAAACAGCCCATTAAAGCTCCATATGAAGTTCCGATCGGCACTTTTTTTTACCCCCCCCACATGTTTTCTTTTATAAAGCTTATTCAACAAGCTTCTTTATTCATTTTAACACACCACATATTTTCAAGTCCAGACCAGTTCCAGCCTTGTTCTCTCAAGCTCCTTTCAAAAACCCTAAGGTAAGGTTCAATTTTAACAAGTTTTAGCAAAGTTTGATCCATATGATTATCATATAAACATGTTTTGATTAGTGTTAAACATGTTTAACCATCCAAAAACCCTAAAAATCAAGTAAAATTATGTTTTGATGTTAAACATGTTTACAAACCTGGAACATATACTTTTTTGGTCAAAAACGCGGATTAGAACATGAATACAACGTTTTTACGGTTAGAAAGTTCGGTTTGAACTCAAAACCGAAACCCTAATTATCAAGGCTGTTACATGGATGATTTATGCTTGGTTTGATGTTATATGATATGTAGATATACTGAGTTTGCAACCCGAGACCCGGAAAGACGTTTAAGCTAGCAAAATTCACCAAAAACCGACAAGGTAAACCCGTAATACTCGTTTAGGGGCTGTTTAGTATTAGGTTGTGACGTGCTTGTTGTTAGCTTGTGAAAATTTGCAGGGACATTAGGGATCATATAAATGAGTCCCTGTTCAAATTTGGTAATTTTTCGATAAACGGAGAATATTTGGCGAATTTATTCCCGTTTATGGGCGTTTATTTGGGAAAAATAGCAAAACATATTGAAAAATTATGAAACTTGGTTTTGGAGTTTGATATGGGATGGTAAGATCACTGGTAAAGTTTGGGAATCATTGGAAATGTCTAAGTATGGTTTGTGCAGCCATGGTTAAACCGAGTTTTAACAGCTGAAAAACCGCACAAAAAGGCATTTTGTCAAAAGAGTTAGGTTCTGGAAATTTTGCAGGGGCTATGTAGTCACATTGAGTCCCTTGGTAAAAATTATGGGATTTTTCGGAGGTCGTTTTATATAAACGGGCCATTTATTACATGATTATAACCTATTAAATGAATTTTTATAAATAAATAAATAATCATAAAATTTCTGGAAATATTTTTATAAAATTTTCCATGTCTTAATGTATTTTTACAAAAATTTACATAATTTATATGTAATTACATATTTAGTTATGATTTATTAAAGATTTAAATTATAATTGTTTTAACGAAACCGGCAGTTTTGTGTTTAACGGACTGACTGGTATGTCAAAATGTCAAAAGTGGTCAAATATCATATTTTTGAATGATATTGATAAAAACGAACTTTTTACGAGAATTCCGGACAATTCGGGTGGATTGTACGCGTTTTGTATAATCAAACCCGTGTGAAAACGGAAACGAACCCTGCGGTCAAACCAGACACCGAAACCTTAAAGTTCTTTTATAAATCAAATCATTTTATCAATCAATATATTTACTTAAGTTTTATATGATCTTACCTAATCCCGAAACGTATAAACGATCAACTGAGCTAGGCTCGGAAAACGGTGAAACTGAGCCAAATCCAGTTTTAAACATTTCATAGTATACAACGTCACAATCTAAGACTATGGTCATGTTCTGGGTCTAACATCTATACCCAGATTATCTATACAGCCCGATTTAGCTTGAACACTGTACTAGTATTAACGATACGATACCGTTTATAGGAATCAGGCTATAAACGAGACATTTGACTTACTGACACGTAATTTCTGTGCAAACTACAATAAGGTGAGTTTCACGACCCCCACTTTCTAAACTGTATTACGAACTTTTGGGGTGAAAAGCATGTTTACATAAACTGTTATACTTGAAAACGTGTGATGATGTGGATTATCTAAGTACTAACACTAGACAAGTCCCCACAAACACAAGTGATTAACTTCGTGCCGGTGACGTGTGGATAGTACTATCGGTTTGACAAACCCAACTGACAGAGCCGGTGGGGTATGCCGGAACATATGTAAACCCAGTTGCACATTGTCATTATATTTTTACATACTGCTATGTGGTGTTAGACATAGTACATACTTGGGGCAAATTGGCTGTTAAATGCCAACGGGAGTGCATGGGCAGTGGAGGCCATGTGTTTTAGCTCGTTTCAGTTTCACTTGTGGCTTAGTATAATACATCATACACAGACATATATACATACACACTGTAAACTTTACGAACTCGTGTACTGATTTCATTGAAACTCGTGAAACTTGAAACTCACCAACTAGACGTAGTTGACCCGTTTTACATGCTTTTCAGGTAAAGCAAAAGTGGAATGATTTGCTTACATGCTTGGTGTTAGAAAGACAAGTTGAATAGCTGTGAATAGACGCTGATATAATACTGTTTAAGAAGCTCGCAACCGGTTATGTGTTTTTCACCTAGTTTGTAAACGTAGTACCTATCCATGTAATATGATGTAAATTAGCTGTTGAATTTTCTTTATAAACAATGTTGTTGATACCAGTGTTATCTGTTACATTCCCGTATTACGCTTCCGCAACTACCTAGTCGGGGTGTGACAATTGTAGTATTAATTTATATACATATCCATCGTTTAGAATATCATACTTGTATCAAATTTCATTTGGTAGAAGCGTATGTTCATAAAAAATGAACTCGATTTGCTCATGCAACCGTTCAGTCAAGTTTGGGACTTTTTGCATATTTAACTTTCAATTATTTAATTCTTCCATATTAATAGCATTCCTTCAACATTTTTAACATGGTGTAACCAAACCCGACATAATATCAAGTTTGTGTCCGATCGAAACCGAATACTCGCTTAACTTATCTTCCTTACATTTTAGGTCGTTTCTCCCTTTTGAAGCGAGTCATATAAATTAACTTAACTAATCACTATTTTAACATAAAATTTCATTAAAAACGAAAACTAAATAACTGATAAATTTACAACCAAAATAACAATTAGTATAGAGTAAATTTGTTTTTCAAAAAGGAAGTTTTCTTACTTAAACCCCCAAACAACGAACCGAACTCTTTTTCGTCACTCGCTCTTTCATTTCATTTGAACTTTCTTTGAACCTAGAACCTCTTGTTTCTCGAATCACTTGTTGAACCGAACTTGTCCGATTCGCTTTTCCCGCTAGCATCGAAAGAAATTAATAAGGTTTCCCCCAGTAACATGAGAGTCCAACTACTTTCTTCCTCCGACTTCTTTAGCCACTATGAGTGCTTATTTCATCTTCAACTAGCTTAATATATAGTGTGAGTTTTTATAACCCCTTTTGTTGGAAAATATGGACCGGTCCGATTAAATTAGCGCGGCCGGCCGAGTTATGATCCGTAAGAGTTACACCTTGGGCAACGATTACAAAATCCGCTTAACTTGCTTAATCGGTAATGACGAACAATTAATAGAACGGATTATGTTTATATAATTATACACATACTCACAAGACGAAATTTATTTTTTATACTAAATATAAATAATAAATAAATTATGTTTATTTACTTTATAAATAAACTGATTCGAGTTTTAAACGAGAGTTGGACCGAGATGGACTTTGAGGCCCGGTTGTTATATTATTATGATTATGTAGTATCATAATTATGAATATAGAGAAACAAAATTATTCTTTAGCACTTCAAATCTTGGAGAAAAAGAATTGAGGCCGGCTCCTGTTTACGTTCACGTAACAAAACTCCAAATATACTCCAAGAGTATGGGAGGTTGAAATAAGGTAGCCGACCTTTACATCTCAACTCTCATCGCATTCTCTCTTACTCACGACAACCACAACACAACCGTTGTAGGCCGCTGCACAAGCCACCGATCACCGCTACCATTCCGAGCTACCACCAGCCACCGCTGCGGTCAAGCCGACCACCACCGCTGTGTCTGCCACTGCTGCGACCTGCTGCCGCCGCACCAGCCACGCACGCCTCTTGTCGCAACCGCTGTCCGTGCTTGCCATGCGCCGTCCGTCGCACCCACTCTTGTTCGGTTTCGTCACCTAGCGTTAGTTCGTTTAACCTCGGTGTCTCGAATGGTTAGTTATTAACCGCAATGGTATATTTATCTCATCGGTAGTTAGATAGATTAATTGTTATATTTATACCGTGCCCGTATCGTATGTAGCCGGATAATGTCGGGTTTAGTTTTGGTGTTGATTACTCGTTTATTTTTCCGTTGTGCATATATTAATTAATTGAACCTAACTAGAGATATGGAGAGAATAAAATCAGAAAATTTTAAACTTAAGAAAAATGAAAAGGTCTTTCTAGACAAAATAGAAGCACAGAACAAGGACATTAAGAGGCTTAAGTCTGATTTTAGTATAAAGTCTTGTCATCATCTTGATGCCAAACAGGAAATCGTTGAATTGACTGCTAAACTGGAAGCCTCCAAGATAGAAATTTTAAATCTAACTAGTAAATTTGAAAGGGCTGAACTAGATTTTAAAAAATTCGCTGGCTCCAGTAAAGTTGTCAACTCAATGATTGAAAATCAATTATGGTGGAAAGAAAACGAAGGTGAGGGTATAGGATATAGTTAAGTACCCCCACCATACAATGACAACTATACCAGTCTTCCTCTTACAAAAGCGCAGGAAGAAAAGGTAAAAGACATGAAGTATGGTAAACAGGTTCAATCTGAAACTGTTGGATCAGGTTCCTTAGAGGAAATCAAGCCTGTTTTTAAATGTGTGAACAATTTTGATGCTTCTACTTCATGTGCAGATATAGTAAATAATGTTGCTTCAGATATAGTAAATGATGTTGCTTCTGATAGTGAAGGGGTTCAGGCTAGTGAAAGTGAATCTCATTCTAACGTGTCATCAAACTCAGATGACACCACAACACAAAATTGTACTAATAATAATACACAGAGTTGTGGCAACAGAAGGCAGGCACATAAGAAATCAGCACAACAAGGACAATCTCGTTCCATAGATCCTCCGGATCTCCATGTGCTGATAAATCAGTGGGTGATATTTATATTAAGAGGCAAACATGTTACCACTGTGGCACGCCAGGATATATAGCCAGAAATTATGTTCATCGTCTATATGTTCCCTATTACACGAAAAATCAGAAGGCTGCGCCAAAGGGAAAGAAGAATGGAAAAACCTTTCATAAGAAGGAATTCCAACATGACATTAGAAGAAGGATGAAGGCGTGTTTCGTCTACGGGAAAGGCGGGCATTTGGCAAAGGAGTGTCACTACCGTGCTGTTAATAGACAAGCTCCTCAGGAGAAAGGTAACATGTTTCAACCGAATCCAGTGGTTAAACAAAATGCTTATTTTAGAAAACCACGTGTATCTGTACAACGGGTCACAAATACTCAAGGATTCAAAGTTAATATTACAGGTTTGCACTCAAATGATTTAGAAACTATTAAAAAAAATAAATTTTTAGTAATCAAAGAGTGTTGAGAGTTCTAAGAATTCGAATTCGAATTGCTCCACTCCAAAGTCTGTTCTATCAAATTTCATTAAACCAAGACAGACTTGGAAACTTAAAACTCAGCAAACAGAATCTGTATTAACAAATGATTCTGTTAAAGATGGGAAAGATATGAGTTGGCAAGAGTTCACATATGTTGATGCTCAAGGGAACCTCAAGACATTTATGACTTGGGTTCCTATGTCCAACTGATCCCGCTATGCGTGTAGGAACAACCACAAATTCATTGTTTATTAAATGGGTTGTTCCATGCACATGACAGGGCAAATATCCAATGTTTTTAAATCTTTAAACTTTGAAATGGGTTATTTGTTGCATGTACGGGATTTTAGGGTGAAAGAACGTTTTAATTTGCTCTCTAAGTGTGTAGGAACAAATCAGAGAATACATTGCATATTTAAAGGCTTGTTCTAGACATTCAACTCCCAAGGATGCAGAATCTCCAAACAAGCTTATTCCTGGGGGGGGGGGGGGGAGATTCTCACAAATGGGAAAATGATGTCTTGGAGATAAAATGTAACCGTATCACTTTGGTATGAAAGATTGATCAGTCAAAAAGATTTTAAAATTTTAATTTAAAAATAATAATAATAATAATAATAATAATAATAATAATAATAATAATAATACAAAAATATGTTTCTGTATAGTTTTCAAGTATAGTGTATTTTGTTTTTTAAAAATGAGAAAATGACTTGAACGTACATGAGAAATGATAGTACATCAGTTGGCTGACTATCACACTTCATAAAAGTTTTTATTAAATACTACGTTTCAACGATTGAGTCTTTTTGAAGATAAATTTGTACATATTTGTTTAATTTGGACAAATTTAGGGGAAGAAAATTAAAAAATTCAAAAAGAGTGTATGTGTGTGTGTTAATAAAAATAATAAAAATAAAAATTTTAAGTTATAAAAGTTTTGTCTATATCTTTCAAACTTCACTCTTGCTTAAAATCATGTCGGTTGCTAAAGTTTGAAGAACATATACTTGTATATGTTTGGTCCGGTGATCTACTTGTAGATTCACAGGATAGCCATTTGTCTAAAGACTGAAAGCATCCGGGAAGATTGTGATGTGTTCTTGTGTTTCGTGTTCTTTCACTTAAAATTATGTCGGTAACTCTGAGTTGGAAAGACATGTATTTTCATGCATGTTTGGTCCGGTTAACCACTTGTGGTTACAATGGATAGCCATTAACCTGAAGGCTTAAAGTGACCGGGGTGACTGAATGCTTAACACGTGTGTTTTACTTAACTCTCTGGGAAGTGATATTACTATTCAGTTAACAGCTTTTTAGAAGCTTTAAAATATTTTCAAATGGAAATTGATCCAACCTTTGGAAAGTGATAGATAAATTGTTTCTGTGTGCCTAACGGATGAAGTTATTAAGCTTAAAAAGCTCTAGAACAGTCATTGATGTGTATGGTACTTTCCACGATGCGTAAGAGTTAAAGTGATATAAACTAAATTTGCTAAACTTAATGTGGAGAGTCATTTTGAAGACATGTGCATGTCTCCATATACATCTCTCCGAATGATAGGCAGAAAAGAAATTACCCAGTCATACACGAGCCCGTTGGTATTTGGTCCCCAAAATGAAGTATCTCATTGAGAATGACAAAGAACAAATGTGAACAAAATTACTTTAAATATATATAATCAACCAAAAGTTGATAAATGTTCACAAGATTTTAAGAAAAACACAAACATGAGGGTTAATAACAGAACTACAGGGGTGGAGGCAATAATATAAGTCCTTTAACATCCCGAATGAAAGGCTTGTTAATTTAAACTGTAAGTCCAATGTTCAACCTCAAATATGTTTGCAAATTTGAAAAGAAAAATCAAATAAATAAGTTCTGTCATTAAAAGTTTTTAAAACCAAATCCAGTGGGTCAAAGTCAAATCGAGGTGATCTGGGGAAAGCCAAATACGCTTTGAGAAGAGATAGGAGGCATCACAAGTCCATGAGTGATGTCCATCTAAGCTTTATGCCGAACTGAACCTTAATCATATCCCTGATGTGATGAAAAATCATGCTAAGTATGGGATACACGCTATCAAGCTCTCTCTTTATGTCATAATAACGCTGAACATGAATCCTTGTGACAGCACCTTAAACAATATGATTCCTTGTTCGAATCTTTTCATAAAAGGCGGCATTTTTATCAAAACTAAAATTTGATACCTAATTTTGCTAAGTTACAAGAAGACAGGGTGATTAAATTTGTTTTATTTGTTGTTTTTGGTTTATTTTATTTTTACTTCTTGATTACTCTTGTCGAAACAAATGTGTTAAGAAATTGTTTGGAAGTTTTCAGCTCATGAAATCTGATATCGGTTATTGTGTTATAGTTGGTTTAGCTGGTATGATCTCATTTCAAGTCTTTTTAAGAAAATTAAAAAAAAAAACAGAAAAAATAAAAATTACAAAAATATGTCTATCCTTTTTGTTTTATTGTTTTCAAAAATATTTTGGTTGATCTTTCTATCAAAGTTGATTGTTCTTTCAAGACTAATTTCTAGCAACAGAAGCATATGAAGTATCTGAATGATTCAAATTGGATGATGCTGTCAAAAAGGGGGAGATGATAGATTATTGGATGCAGATGCTGAAGTTGCTGATCACTGAAGTTGCTGATTGTGTTCTAGTAAAGATTCTGAAGATCTTGAAAGCATCAGTCAAAGGGCAAGATTGTTGGGTTATAATTTGATTAGACTGGCGCATATCAAAAGGCCACAACATGATCAAGACTAAAGTGATGTAAACGAGGACGAGTTGAAGAATTACATTGGTGTAATACCGAAATCCTTATGGATTTCAGTTGGGCTAGTTTGAAGTGAAATAAACAAGAACGAAGCTACAAACCAAGGGGGGGATTGTTGGGTCCATATTTGGTGGTTTGTACTCAGTTATATGTTTGTTGGGTTTAGTGTTGGGCTATGTATGTAAACCGAGATCACTAAGGGATCTCGGTGGGTTTGGGCTTTACTTTGGACCTGATTGTTAGTTTCCCTCTATATAGAGAATACATGTATAGGGTTTAGGGTTGCTAGTTGTTCACATTATCAGAGAGTGAGCCGAACTTGAGGGTTGTTGATCCCGAGTAGTATTGTAAGTGCTTAAGCACCTGACGTATTCAATAATATATGTGTGTTTTGAAGCAATTCCGTGTTACTTTTACTTTGTTATTCGTGTCCTTGAATCACCGAGTGTTGGTTTTCCGCACCAATACTCGTTTGGTTTATATCATATTGTAGTGATCCAGATTCGGGACTTACAACCATTTATACCAAAAAATTCCTGAAAAATCCGATAAATTTCCAGAACCGGTAAAATATCCACAAGAAACCTCTATAAAATTTCCAGAACTTAAATAATTTTCCAAAAAACCTTTTTGTGTATTTTTCGGCTGTTAAAACCCGATTAAACGCAAATGCACAAATTATATTTAGACATATCCAAAATATTCCAAACTTTACCTGTGATCTTACCATAACATGTATGAGTTTTAAACCAAATTTCATAATTTTTCAGGAAGCTTAACTATTTTTCATAATAAAACACCAATAAATGGTAATATATTCACAAAATATACTCCTTTTATCACAACATTACCAAATTTGGGCAGGGACTCTCTTATATGGTCCCTAATGTTCCTGCAATATTTCACAAGCTAAAAACAAGCACGTCACAATATAATCCTAAACAGCCCCTAAATAAGTAAACCGGTAATACCTTGTCGATTTTCTGAGGGTTTTGGTCGTTTTCTCGCTTCTCCGGGTTCTTTTTTATCACGTTAGTATATCTACAGGTCATATAACACAAAACCAAGAATCCAAAATCATTCAAAAAGCCTTCAGTATTAGGGTTTCAGTTAGGGTTTCAAACTGAAGTTATAAACTGTAAAAACGTTATATCAACATTCTAATCCGTGTTTTTGGTCAATAATCCATATGTTTCTGGTTTGTCATCATGTTTAAGATCAAAATATGATTTTAGATCATTTTAAAAGGTTTTGGATGGTTAAATATGATTATTACTAATCAAAACATGTTTATATGATTATAACAAACCTTAAACTTGATTAAAAATTCATCAAAAGTGATATTTACCTTAGTTTTTTTGTATATGGATGAAGAACTCAGCTGGCCAGTGATGTGTATAGAAAGTCTTTGGTAAAATGATTAAGTAAAATATTAAAGTGTGAAAATATACTACAAGGGGGGATTATCCACAATTGGCGGCCGCAAAAAAGGGAGGAGTTTCTAGGCCCGTTTTTCGCCATTTAACACCTTGTTTTGCATGCCTGAAGTTATATCTTGGTTCCAAGTTTAGTTTGGGTTTGGTTTTTTATGCGAAATATAATTCGGGTGCCACAAACAGGGCGAAAACGAACATTTTTCGACTTAATTTTGCAAAATAATAAAAACATATTAGACTGTCATAAAACCTAAAATATTTTCATGGATTGCTTAAAATATCTTATATAAGTGTTCTATAAATCTTTTTCGGCTTGATGCGATGCTTGTTTTGGTATTAACGATCGCGTTTAAGTTCATAGTGTATTGTTAAACGAAACATTTTTCATTTAAATGGTTTTGTACGTACTGTGGTCTTAATATCAACACTTTAGCCACTATAATATATATATCACTCATATATGACCCCTTAGTATATATACGGGTCATTATCAGTATCGGTCGGTTACTCGTTTAATCGCAACGAATTAACTAATTTATCGTTTACTCGCTACATAGTGAATAAGGTATACCTCGTTTTGTCACGAATGTCATAATAAATGACATGAAATTCAATACTTTTAATAATAAATGTGGATCGACTTATATCAACATTTTTAAACGTGTCTGGTTTCGGGTTTTAAATTTGATGAATGTCACATGTAACACCTGAACATTGCAGTGACAAGTCAACAAGAATTAGATCGTATTGGTTACACTTGTTATGATACCAAAACTAAACCTAAAAAATAAATTCGTCAAGTTAACATACATAAAATAAAAAACCAAAAAATAGTAGCGGAACTCGTAAAGCGTATTGTCACACCCCAACCTAAGGCGGAAATGTCGGGGTGTGAACTGATTGCTACAGCTCTCAAGGTACTATCACGCAATATTTAACTAACAATATCTATTAATTAAATTCATTATCAAATAAATCAAATACAAACAAGTACATAATTCATACAACAATACAAATTTTATATTTCTTGATTAAAATATTATTCTAACTAAATTCTGCACTAAGTCTTCACCAACCTGCATTAAATTTCTATGATAACATGCATATACGTATAGAATAGAATATTTGTCAACAACACATGTTGAGTGAGTAAAACACCAGTTTAAAACACAACAATAATAATATATAGTAAATAAAGAAAGATGCAAACTGTTCCTGTGAGAATAAACAGGTAAGCCATATCACATAAACAATCAATCAAACAATAAAGAAACGGCTCAACCAGTTCATATAAATGGACATTGCTTACCAAGAAAGGTGTTGGTTCAGTCGGGACCGAGACGATCCGAGCCGGTTCGAGACGGAAGGTTTGATAACCAAAGACGGATAGAAACAAACACGAAACAAACGATTTCATTGATAAAAACGAAAGATTACATGCTTGTTAAACACTGAAATCACGATCTATGGCAGGGGGAGGTCGAGCATGGCTTCCCCCCTCATCCGGACAGCACCTGGGCTCCGGGCACGCAAATCCTTAACAAACCACGCCTGAAAGCTGGGTATTTATACCCACTGCTATTCGATCAGGACTCATTCGATCGAATGAGTCCTATTCGATTGAATAGCAGACTCATTCGATCGAATCAGAGACTGGCTCGATCGAATGAGTATCCATTTGAAAAAGCTCTTTCGAATGGATGACTTTCGGCGTGGACCACTATCTAGGTGTACAGCATACAACATAAACAATCTAAACTATTCGCCAAGCGACGGCCACAAAACATGCACCAACATATTTTTTTTTTTTTTTTTTGGTCTGGAACATGTTCGATCGAATAGGGCTCATTCGGTCGAATGAAGCACAGATTCGGTCGAATGAAGAACTGGTTCGATCAGCTATTTGAATTTGACACTTTGAGCGGGAAAACCAGTTCGATCGAATACAATCTGATTCGATCGAATGAAGTCAATCGAATGGGCGGGAAAACTGGCGTTTGAATTTGACACTTTTGAGCGGGAAGACCTACTCGATCGAATCAGCCAATCGAATAGGCCTATTCGATCGAATGGCAGATTCGACTCCTTCATCGCCAGCCCAGAAAACGCGAAGAACACGAAGAACACACCAACAGTTTTACGTCCATAACGCATAAAATCAAGAGCTCGGCTTGCTAGATCGGTTGTTAGACCCTTCTAGCGGTAACCGTGGCTCTGATACCAATTGTTGGTTCAGTCGGGACCGAGACGATCCGAGCCGGTTCGAGACGGAAGGTTTGATAACCAAAGACGGATAGAAACAAACACGAAACAAACGATTTCATTGATAAAAACGGAAGATTACATGCTTGTTAAACACTGAAATCACGATCTATGGCAGGGGGAGGTCGAGCATGGCCTCTCCCCTCATCCGGACAGCACCTGGGCGCCGGGCACGCAAATCCTTAACAAACCACGCCTGAAAGCTGGGTATTTATACCCACTGCTATTCGATCAGGACTCATTCGATCGAATGGGTCCTATTCGATCGAATACCAGACTCATTCGATCGAATCAGAGACTGGTTCGATCGAATTAGTATCCATTTGAAAATGCTCTTTCGAATGGATGACTTTCGGCGTGGACCACTATCTAGGTGTACAGCATACAACATAAACAATCTAAACTATTCGCCAAGCGACGGCCACAAAACATGCACCAACATATTTTTTTTTTTTAACATTATATTGAAACTTCTTTCGAAGTTATAGACTTGAAAAATTATATCATCTCCCAAAAAAAAAAATTTTAAATTATTTCGCCCCGATCAAGTCAAAGTCTTCAGGTAAACGGCTATCCTGAAGATCCAATGGATCAGCTGGACCGACCACATACGAGTATGTGTCCTTCTAACTAAGTATGAACGACTATTTTTCAGCGAAAGAATAAAAACCCATCATAAACCGCCCCGGTCACTTTCAGTCATCTAGTTAATGGTTATCCTCATAATCAACTAGTAGAAGTAAGGACCAAACATATCCGAAGATGTGTCCTTCAAACCGAAGCAACCGACATAATTCTAAGCGATAGTGATGTGTTTTTTTTTTAATATAAGGAAAATGAAAATAAGCTATACAGAAATAAAAATCTTTATGATGTCTCAGTATGATAGCGTCTGTGTACTATCATCTTTCTTGTAACAAGATAAACTTCTCAAAATTTTAAAATTTTTGATGTTTTTGGATTTTTGTATTTTATATTGTTTTTGGTTTTTCTTGAAACCTTTCTCCCCCTAAAAATTATAAAAACAAAATCTTTTTGGATTTTTCAAATTTTTAAGAAAAGAAAAAAATGAAAAACAATTTAAATGATATCTTCAGGAACATCATCTGATTGACGTTTAACGCCGTTGATCTCTAGCAAATATAAAAACCGTGGTTTGTCAAATGATTTAGTGAAGAGATCAGCGCGTTGTTCCTGAGTGGGGATTTTTACCACATCGATTAACTTCTTTTCGTAACAGTCACGAAGGAAGTGATATCGAATTTCGATGTGCTTCGTTTTGCTAAATTGGACAGGATTTTTGGTAATTGAAATAGCAGCAGAATTATCAAGATATATGGGAGTAGTAGAACATTCAATACCGTAGTCACGCATCTGTTGCTGAATCCAAATAACTTGAGAACAGCAACTGGCAGCCGCAATATATTCCGCCTCAGCTGTTGAAGTGGAAACTGACGTCTGCTTTTTGAGTACCCACTTAGTGCCAATTTTCTTCTGTCCTTTGGGGAGATCCACCAGCTTCCACACACCAAGTCTCTTGAACTGCAATAATTCTTCTTGCATGGCTGAGACCCAGTTAGCGTCTTTCAACGCTTCGGTGATGCTGCTTGGTTCTTCTTGTGCTAAGAAGCATTCATGGGCATTTAGCGCAACTGATCCTGACTCCATCATTTCAGTGTAGAGGCCAAAATTCAGCTGTTGACGTGTTTTGACACCCTGTTGAATGTCCCCTATAATGTTGTCTTGTGGATGATCACGTTCAGTCCTAACCACCGGATTGTCAGGAACGACAAAATTTTGTTCCAAGTTAGTTAAGTTCGGCTCAGGAACTGGAGCGGTTGGTGCCTCTGAAGTAGACGTTAGAGGCTGTTCTGCATTTGGTGCTTCTTGATTTGACGATGAAGGTTGTGGAGTAACCTGTGTCGGTGCCGATTGTACATCATCTGCTGGTGATTCATCTTCAGAGTCAGATTCGGATGACTCTTGAACTTGCTCGCTAGACTCTGTGGAGGAAGACGATGATGGACCAGGATGAGGTGAAGATTGCTGTGATTCATCAGGAGGTGCATTTTGCGCCTCATACATCATCTGAATAGCAACCTCATACAGATTGAATGACTTGAACAATTTGTCAAAATCAAACAACCAGTCTTCTCCTGACCCCTTGGCAGGTTCTGTATAGTGTTGAACGTCGACATGGTACCATTCTTCAACTAATTTTGTTGATCTGTTGAAGACCCTTTTGAGAGGTACACTGTAACCCAGAAAATAGCCGTTGATGATCTTCTCCTCGAACTTATTATCGACTTGCCTTTTAAGTAACGTGCAAAGAGCTCCAAATGGTTCCAGGTGCTCTAAATTAGGCCTCCGTCGTTGAAGAAGCTCGAAGCTTGTCTTGCCGTGGCGCTTGACAATGCCTACCCGATTCAATGTGAAACAAGCGTTGGCAATTGCCTCACTCCAAAACGTGACAGGCAACATTGAGTTTGCTAACAATGTTCTAGCTGTCTCGATTAACGTTCGATTTTTCCTTTCAGCAACCCCGTTCATTTGTGGAACGTACGGGGCACTGAACTCCTGAACAATGCCTCTTTCTTTGCAAAAGTTTTCAACATTCGCATTCTTAAACTCTGTCCCGTTATCTGAACGCATTCTCCGAACCTTCAGATTGTACTGTGACTCAAGAGTTGTAACCAGCAGATTTATACACCCAAATGTCTCAGACTTTGCTTTTAAGAAAAACACCCAAGAGAATCTCGAATATTCATCAGTAACCACTAGGCAGTATGAGTGCCCAGAGATACTCTTGACGCTTATTGGGCCAAAAAGATCCATATGAAGGAGTTCCAATGGAATATCAATCGAGTGGAAACTCTTAGACTTGTGGGACCTTTTTACTTGCTTTCCCGCTTTGCACTGCACACACGAATCAGGGAGACGGAAACTTCTCAGATTAACTCCCTCAACTAGCCTGTTGTGCACAAGCTTATTCATGTTCCTGACATTAATGTGTCCCATCCGTTTATGCCATATGACAGTATCACGTTCGGATGCCTTGGACACAAAACATGTCGCCGTTGGAGACGATGACCCTGCCTTAGCCATATCCAGAATGTAGAGGTCACTCTGGCGTGCGGCTGACATTAAAACCTTGTATTCAGGAATGGTGAAATCCTTAGCCAAGATGTGGCAGTCTCGACCATCAAACATAACTTTGAAACCCTTGTCGCAGATTTGACTTATCGACAACAGGTTGTTCTCCAACTCCTTGATGAAGTTAACCTTATCAAACGAAATTCGCCCATTTGAAACAATTCCTTGGGCCGTAATGTAACCACCTTGAGTTCCTGCAAAGGAAACTGCACCTCCTTTTATCAGTCTGACACTGGATAGGAGATTCATGTTTCCAGTCATGTGCCTGGAAGCTCCTGAGTCGATGATCCACATGTTGAATCTTGGATCATAAAGAGCAACCTGCACACAAAAAGCAAAAGATTTAAACATCATTGGAAACCCAAGCCTTTATGGTCTTGGGTTTTCCATTATCGTCACGAATTAACAGTTCAATCCATTTACCCTCATTAACACTGTTTTCTGGTTTGACATTGTTATCAACAGTGTTGTTCTTCTTTTGATTCCAACTGTCAGTCTTCTTCTTAGCATGTTTGACATAGCTGGTTGAAGACTGACTTTCACTTGTTGAAGTGGAAACACTTGGGTTTGAGGGATTCGGTGATCTGTGTGGTGAGGTTGGCTGAGGTTTCCTAGGAGAAACCGACCGCGGTGTGTGAGACCGAGTTTGACTTTGAATGTCAACGGTCGGTCGCCTCATAGGAGTTGACTTGACATATCTAGGATCCGGAGTTGATATGTATTGCTTAGGATCCGTGTACTTGTAGCAGAATCTTGCTACATGGCCAACCTCTCCACATGAGAAACAGTAGTTTCTCCCCCTTTGACGTGGTGGAGAGTAATGACTTTGTTGTTGTTGGTTTCCATAGTACCCCTTGGATTTGACATTTTGGGGTGAAGTTTGTCTGGGAGGGGGTTTTGAAAAATATGTTTTTCATTAAAGTTACCCTCCTTGACAAACTGGGTACCATGTTCCACATGCACTTTCTCAGATTTATGATTAAACTTGTTCTTCTGAGAATTGCTTGTTGTTGCCTTTGATTTAAATGTGGATGGGCCTGACTTAGTTGTGGAACCTAAGTCTGTGGCAACAACATTTGGTTTGGTCTCAGGAGCCGGGTCAATGACTTCTTTACCTTTGGACTTTGAAATTTGTTTTGTGTCCACGGGTGTTTTAACATTTGAGTCATCTTCTGGCACAGCTCCTGGTGTGCTCACAAATTGGTTCAGCACTGGGGGTGGGACATTGTGATATCCCACACCTCTTTCCTTTTTGCACCGGAACTCAGGGATAATGTGTTCTAGCAAATAAGAGGAATTGGAGTAACTCTTTAACTTGAAAGTCAATGATTCAAGATCAGCTTTTGTGTTCTCCATTTCCTTTTTCAAGACATTATTTTTATTGATATGAAAGTTTATAGAGTCTTGTTGATTTAGAACACATATCTCCAATTCCTTGTTCTGACGCTTAAGGCTATCAACTTTTTCTTTAAAAGCAGACTCTTTCTGCTTCCAAGCCTTGTTTTGAGCAAGAGCGTCAGTCAGTTCAATTAAAGATCTTGAGGCTGCTTGTTTATAAGCCTCGAGATCTTCAATTCTCTCTTTCAGAGAGTGAATTTCTTGTTCAGACATTTCACATTTTAAACATTTGGTATTTTCTGGTTTGGGAGTAGTAGGGTTAGAACTTACCTTGGCATCATTTGACGTCTCTGCCATGAACGCAAAGTAAAGATTCCCTGCTCTTTCCAGAAAAGATGCAGAAGTTGCTTTTGACAGTACTTCATTGACTTCTTCAACAGTAGCAGCTTCTGCAGGAATTGTTGAACTTGGAGATGATTGAGGAACATTTGACTCTTTTGCTTGATCCTCCTTAATCTCCACTGATGACACTTCAGCTTCATGCTCTCCTTCATTTATTTCAGTAGCTGGCTCCTCGACAATGTATTCTTCATCAGTTGAGGAATCATCAGACCCAGATTCTGAGTCTCCATCCACAATGGTGATGCCAGCCATGTTAATGCTGAAGTTCCAGGACTCGCCTTCATCACCTTGAACAGCAAGAGCAGTTTCATTGTTGATGTTGGCGTTGTTTGCTGCTGTTTGATTCTGAGGGACCAGTTGTCTCTCATTGTTGATATTTGCAGCGGCTGCAGCAGGAGTAGATGAAGTTGAAGTAGTTCGGAAGGGATATTGGTGACCTTCCCTCTTTGGTTTAGAGCACTCCTTGGCAAAGTGACCAAGTTCGCCACAGTTGTAGCATTTAACTTTGGTTTTATCAAAACCAAACTTGGATTTATTATTGATTGAAAGGGCTTGGCCTGTTTTCTTAGCCCACTTTCTAGCCCTACGGAACGCGCTGCCAAGTGCCCACATGATGTCGATGCGTTCCATATCGTCTTCATCTAGCTGTTCATAGTCATCGCTGTCCAGATGACTGTTGCCAAGTTTACCAGCCACCATTAAGCTGTATGATTCAATTATTGTGCCTAACGTTGCCATATGTTCTTTGGCAACTTCCACCGTTACCTTTCCCAAGCCTTCAGTGTTTAACGTTGCCTTTTCAGTTGACTTGGGTCCGGAGTTAGAACTTGAATTTCCGGAATTTGATGTTGGTGGTGCAGAAGATCTCGTTTCGGTCCCCTTAGATTGATTTGACATTGAGGAGACAAACGCAGTCTTCATTGGAGCATGGTCATTTGAATCTGACATTGGTGATTTTGACATGTACAGCGACTTGTCAGATGTTGCTCTGGGTTTCCTGGAGGATGCTCTTAATTCAGCGTCTTCCTGTCTGATTTCTTTTATAAAGTCAGAAAGAAGAATCGTCTCCAATTGATGACTTCTTCTCATCACAGTCAGGAAGGTGTTCCAGCTTGTTGGGAGTCCTTGAGCGAGACATCTAACCTTTTTAGTCCCTGTTGTTTTGACATTATAAGACTTTAGCTCTGACATAAGATGATAGAATCTTGACAGCAACGATTCAATGTCTTCGCCGGATTCTGGACCAAACAAATCAAATTCACGCTTTAGCTCCCGTGCGTGAATTTCTTTAAGTGACTCAGATCCTTCGCATCGTTCTACCAGTGCGTTCCAAAGAGTTGACGCTATTGTGAACTGGTTAAATTGATGGAAGAGATCGCTGGAGAGAGCTTGAGACAGTAAAGAGAAGGCTTTCTTCTCAGCATCAAAGGCTATCTTTTGTTCTTCTGACAGCCTAAAGTAACTCAGGCTTTCACCATCATCGTTTGTAGGATGCACCCACGTTGTCTGAACCGCTTCCCATAGTCCAGGATTCACACCTGTGATATGAATCTGGAATCTTGTCTTCCAGGTAGTAAACTCATTGAGTGCCATCAACTTTGGAGGCTTGTTGAAGCTTCCAGATTCTGAATCACTCTCAAGGATCGATTGGATCCTTTTGTTTGTACTTGAACTGGCAGACATGTTTGCTTCTTTGTTTTACACTTTGATCTGTAAACACTTAACAAATAACGTTAGTAACAAAAGTGTCAGTCAATTCTAGTGAAAAAGTTCACTTGAAAAGACTGAAAAATAATTGAAAATTTGCTAAGTATTGAGAAATCAGCCTTTTAATCGAATGTGTTCTGATTCGATCGAATGTGTTCTTTATTCAATCGAATGTGTCCTGATTCAATCGAATGTCTGACTGATTCACTGTTCTGGTCTTCTGAAGCTTATCCGATCGAATATGATCTTGTTCGAGCGAATGATGTGACAGGTTCGATCGAATGAGTGTCCGGTTCGATCGAAAGGGTTCTGGCAGTCGAATAAGAAAGAGATTGAATGGGTGGATCGAATGAGACTTATTCGATCGACTGGATGCAGGTTCGATCGAAAGGATGAATTTGATTCGATCGAATGGACTTGGCGCAAATCACGGCGGGAAAAACTAATTCGGTCAAAATTCAAACTGGTTCGATCGAATAGAAGGCTTATTCGATCGAATGAGTTCCAAAAATACGACTTGTTCGATCGGGATTTTCGGAATTTCCAAACTTAGAAGATTTGACCAGATTTTCGGTTTTAAAATCACTAACACGAATCCTAATTGATTTAGAAGCAAAATAGGACTCTTTTAAGTGTTTTAACACTTAAACAAACAAGCAAACACATAAATATGGATCAAACATTTAAAAAACGAAGAACACTTTGAATGTTCTTGATAAAACCCGAAATTTTAAGAACAAAAATTTGATGATTTAGACGTGTAAACCGAACACAAATGATTAGAATTGATTGAAAATCAATAAACCAACACTTTTAACATCAAATTTTAAGATCAAAAACCAAAATATATGACTTTTTATGAGTTTTTGATAAGAACACTAAGAACACCAAGAACAAAAACACTTGTTTTCGAAAATTTTTCAAGCAAAATATATGTTTTTGACAAGAAAAACACGAATATCACCACGAATCTTTCGTGAATCAAGAACCTGAAGCTCTGATGCCACTTTGTAGGACCGATTCGGGACTCGGTTTCCCAACGATTCACGGGGCAACGTGTTAGAGTGCGGAATCCTCTAACACGGCGATTCGGTGGTGATCAACGGGCACGTAGGTACGATTCCTAAAGGGGTTTGACGCCTAGGATTGGAGGAAACGACCAAGAACACGAAGAACGCTTGAGAGAGTTTCTGGAGGCTGCTGGTTCTGTGATTTACGTGAGTGTGTGTTCTGTTCAGCAGCTTGTGAAATTTCCTAAGTAACGTTTATATATCGAAAACTGGTTCGATCGAATGAGATTCCCATTCGATCGAATGAGATCTGGTTCGATCGAATCAGTGACTGATTCGATCGAATCAGCTTCGTTTGACATTTTCAGTACGTTAACTTGGTTTCACGATCGTTGGTTTCATGTTGAACCAACCTGATAGAACTGGGGACATACATGTGACATTTCATGTCCTAACAAACTCCCCCTTGGAGCCAGTTCTATTTGCTTGTAACCAATCGAGTTCTCTTGCTCGACCGTAACTCCCCCTTGGAGTTATCTCACTCTCTCTTTTCTCAAAACTATGGGCCAATCATGTTAAATATTTATTTTCCGCATGTGAGAATTCCGCTTTGTGGAGGGAATTCTGTTGAAGAATGGTGATTCGCATTCACGAAGTTAATGATGTGTCTTTGTCTCCGATGATGAATCTGCATACAAACTAATCTGTTTAGGGGGAGTAGCTGTGGATCGGAAGCCTCATCGAAGATTGCCCAATACATTATTAAGTCAGCGGAAGACGATATGAGCTTACACGTCTATATATTGGGATACACGCCAACGTCTGAGGGGGAATTTCTATAGTTGGTTGTTTTTAAACAGATTGTTTTGTCTGAAGATGTCAGCAATGGAGAACACTTTGCATCATTAACTGAGAGTTCAGTCTAAGGGGGAATCTGCTGCAATGATGGTATTCTACCACGTGATTATCAAGCCAGAGCAGAGATTGACTGAAGATTGCAAGAGGTGTTTACAGCAATTCGCAAGCAACGTCCAAGGGGGAATATGTTGGTGCATGTTTTGTGGCCGTCGCTTGGCGAATAGTTTAGATTGTTTATGTTGTATGCTGTTCACCTAGATAGTGGTCCACGCCGAAAGTCATCCATTCGAAAGAGCATTTTCAAATGGATACTCATTCGATCGAACCAGTCTCTGATTCGATCGAATGAGTCTGCTATTCGATCGAATAGGACTCATTCGATCGAATGAGTCCTGATCGAATAGCAGTGGGTATAAATACCCAGCTTTCAGGCGTGGTTTGTTAAGGATTTGCGTGCCCGGCGCCCAGGTGCTGTCCGGATGAGGGGGGGAGGCCATGCTCGACCTCCCCCTGCCATAGATCGTGATTTCAGTGTTTAACAAGCATGTAATCTTTCGTTTTTATCAATGAAATCGTTTGTTTCAGTCGGGACCGAGACGATCCGAGCCGGTTCGAGACGGAAGGTTTGATAACCAAAGACGGATAGAAACAAACACGAAACAAACGATTTCATTGATAAAAACGAAAGATTACATGCTTGTTAAACACTGAAATCACGATCTATGGCAGGGGGAGGTCGAGCATGGCCTCCCCCCTCATCCGGACAGCACCTGGGCGCCGGGCACGCAAATCCTTAACAAACCACGCCTGAAAGCTGGGTATTTATACCCACTGCTATTCGATCAGGACTCATTCGATCGAATGAGTCCTATTCGATCGAATAGCAGACTCATTCGATCGAATCAGAGACTGGTTCGATCGAATGAGTATCCATTTGAAAATGCTCTTTCGAATGGATGACTTTCGGCGTGGACCACTATCTAGGTGAACAGCATACAACATAAACAATCTAAACTATTCGCCAAGCGACGGCCACAAAACATGCACCAACAAAAGGACAAAACCGTTGCCATAAAAATGGACATTAGTTGCCGAAGTAAGGAAATAGCGTTCAAATAAAGCAAGTAAGCAAATAACAAGTTAAACATAAACTGATATACACACAAGGATTAACAGTTGCGGTTTTGAATACTAGAAAATAGTAAAATATTTAAGATACGCACATGTCTCCAAAAAGGTTTAAAAATAAGTAAAATAGGGGAGCGATTACTCACCTTGGCATTTAAGCAAGAGACAATGATTCAACAAGAAAGATAAAGGTAGATCAAGCTATTCGAGAAATACCAACGAGATATCCTAATAGAGAATAATTGCGGAAGTATAAATATGGATAAATAACGAAGCTAACACTAGATAGAAATTTGGGATTTGATGATCGGTTATACTCTTACGACAGTTAAGTATTAACAGATTTATTGTTAATTTTATGATCAAAGTTTTATAATATGATTTGATTATATAAAATACTTAGAATACTTAAATAAATATTTGTAAAACTTAATAGTTTATATAAAAAGGTTTGTTTTAAATGTTTAAAACTACAAATACGTTTAATGTATTTATATGCATTTTTTTATAATTTAATAAAGATTTCTTATATATTAGATAGTGTAAGTAAAAATTAATAGATAATACATAATTTATATAAATAAAACCTTTTAAAAAATACTTAATAGTTATATAAAATAAATATATTATTTATTTTAATGTTTTATTTAACAATATTAAATCTAGATATATATATACTAGCTTAAAACTCATTTTTTTAAACGTTAAAACGTTTATAAATTATAATATACTATATATATATATATAAGGTTTTAACTACGGCTCGGAAAAATGAATCGGTTAATACATCGAGTTTAATAAAATATAAGTTAGTTATTACATTTACAAATAATTAATTAATGATTTATATCTTACATAATTATATAATAAAGCAGAAAATAAATAAAAAAAACATCAAAACGGGTCTAGAGGGGCTCGAACCCTCGCTCTCCGGCCCCTAACCATTAACAACCTGCACACCAGCCATGTGCGCTGGTGTGTTATTTGGTTTGTAAGTTTATAATTATAATACATATTCAGAACAGACAAAAACCCTAATAGCAATAACAACCCTGAAAATCCAATTCTTTAATCTGTGAAGCTATAAGTCAATCAATGTTGGGGCTAATGATCTATACTGAAAGACGATTACAATGATACAAACGATTACCTTAAATGAACATCTGCTGAGGGTGTAATTGTTATTAACAAGGCCGGCCAAGAATGATGACGAAGAAGCTATCTTCCGATCGATATACTTTAACTAGTTATAGGGTTCGGATTGGCGCTGTTGTCTTGATCATGTGTGTAGGTTTAATTAGATTATTATAATCGATATAATGTATATTCAAAAACGGGTTACGGCTGAAGTAATATATCACGCGAATTCATATCAAATAATATCTATTTACATAATTGTGATTGTCGGCTAGCCGAAATAGGAATGCATAATATAAGTCTTGATTCAATTTCCATAATCGTTACGAAAATTGAGGTCCAAGCAATGATATCGGGTACATGGGTTCAACAGAACGGGTTTGGATCAACTGGGTAAACGGGTATATGGATCTGGATAATGATAATAAATTAATATATAGTATTTGCATTTTAGTCCTTGGAGGTTTAGGGTGGAACCATTGTTGGGTAAAATTTTTTAAGGGTGGAACGGTAATATCTTGAAAGTTGAATATATATATATATATATATAAATATATATATATATATATATATATATATATATATATGTAATAAACAATTTAAACAATAATATTATAATAATAAATATCTCTACCTTACTTAAGGGAATTTCGTCTTAAAATTAAAGAATACTATGACAATACTGTTAAAGTTTGAGGAAAATAAAATTTTAAAAAAATTATCTTAACAACGAACTTTGAATAGTTAAAACAATGCTCCAAAATAAAATCCGATAAGGGCACTTATATATAGGATGTTCCAGCGGCGTATCCACCATGTCCTTATCATTTCTACATTTGTACCGTTATCCTAACTACTTTCAATTCTATATTATGACACACAACTTTACGTTTCATTATTTCCATGCGAGGATTTCGATAATTATGTTCCGGACCATAATTATTGTTATCGTCGGATGGTCCAAATGATTCGTCTCATCGTGTGGGTTTACCAAACATTTGAGTAAAACATGATTTTGAGGAAACAAAAATTTTTAAGGAGTTTTAATTTAGAACACTAAAAAGTCACCAATGTATAAAATAATCTCAAAAGTTGCAGTAAATTTTAATAAAGCAAATAAATTTTAAGACGACTTTTAACGTAAAGATACAAGTATTTAAAGTTTAAGAAGGGTAGCTTATATATAGTTAAGGTTAATGAGGATAGAAGTAGGCTTCAATAAACAATCTATTTAAATAGAAAAGAAACTTTATTTATTAGATAGAAGGTAAATAGTTCAAATGGGAAATAATCCAATGCCATAAGGAGGTGTTACAAAACGTAATTAAGAAAAGACGAGATAAATTAAGATAAATAAAGAAAACGGCAAAAGTCTTCATGATCGTT
Source organism: Bidens hawaiensis (assembly GCF_021521415.1). NCBI lineage: Eukaryota > Viridiplantae > Streptophyta > Magnoliopsida > Asterales > Asteraceae > Bidens > Bidens hawaiensis. The sequence goes on along the minus strand of NW_027505088.1, from coordinate 264,321 downwards.
GAGTAGCTTAATTGACGTGTCTTGAGGCACCATGAGGAGTTGCATGAGTAGGAGCAGTTGAGGTAGATTGATTAAGCATTGCTTGAAAACTGGAGCTTGGACAGTTTGCAAGAGAGTTGTTTGGTGGGAAATATGTCTGGTAAACTTGAGCTTATGGTTGGGGGTTTGGTAAGTTTGGGTTATGTAGGGTTGGCCTTGATTGATTTGAGGAGCTTGAAGAACGTGGGATCGATAGGTTTGGACTTGATGGGTAGTGTAGTAGGATGTAAATATACTTTGAACTTGATTGGCATGGATAAAATCTGAGGGCACATATCACAAGGAGGATTGGGGTCTCCTGGATGGTGGCAAGTATGAGTAGTAGGGGCATCAGTGTGACACCCGGTAAATTCCCAATCCCTTAAATCAACCTAAATATTAGGTAATTATGTTATATGCGCCTTGCGCGAGCGCGCCATATTAGAATCAGCGCGTGCATTTGTTATGTGCGCCCTGCGCGAGCGCGCTATGTTAATCAGCGCGTGCATTTGTTATGTGCGCCCTGCGCGAGCGCGCTATGTTAATCAGCGCGTGCATTTGTTATGTGCGCCCTGCGCGAGCGCGCAATGTTAATCAGCGCGTGCATTTGTTGTGTGCGCCCTGCGCGAGCGCGCTATGTTAGTCAGCGCGGGCATGTTATGTGCACCCTGCGCGAACGCGCCATGTTAAGAACCAGCGTGGGCATATGTTATATGCGCCATGCGCGAGTGTATTGGTTTTATGTATCCATAATGTTGTCTATTGGGTTGACCGTCTCGCATGATGCTAAGGCGGGTGCATCCTAAATCGTTTATGCGCGTGCGGAAGGGAACTAACCTCCCCGCATGGCGGGAACATTGAGAGCTAGTTTGCCTGAAGCTCCAAGATGGAATTGACTTCAACATGACTGATCACTATGTTGAAATACCAAGACCACCTGGAGAATCTACAAATGAAACTCAATGTCCCTAACTGCGAGAAGGTTACGCACCTACCCGCAGCAAAGAAATGTCCTTCACGCAGAAAGCTATGCGCACAAAGTAATACGCGCAGAACACTTGGTTTACTCTCCAGATGTAAGGAGATTATTCCCGCCCAAAAAGAAACAGTAGCGTGTTTCAGAGATTTTCCACTTTTACTGTACACTGACAAAAGTATCTGAAAAAGCACACTGTAACATGAAAAGTCAACTGTCAGCCACCCTACTCCCACCAACCACAGACCTGCATGTCCTGTCCAAATCAAATCAAAAATCTTTTATCCACTACTACACTTTTAAATAAATAATAATAATTTCCATACTTTATCATCATTACACCTAGATATGAAAAGATTACAATCCCCTAAAGCAAGGGATTGTGTTCCCTTGAGTTTGCCTATAAATATGTAACCTAAATTATCACCCAAAACACACTTCAAAGAACTGCAAACTTGCACTAATCCTCTCCCAAGCATCCGTTGTTTTCATTTCCGATCCTGTTACTAGTCGTATTCTAGACCTTCAATTCCGAGGCCAACACCAAGAAAACCCGAATCTCGATTAATCCCTTAACAAGAACCACAGGTGAGTCTCACAGCCCCTATTTTCACTGTTTTCACTACTTTTAAACTGTTTTCGGGGCGAGGGACACGTACTTAAACAATGTTTTATCATGGTATACTTACAAGCTATGCAAGCGATTATGTGTTTAAATTATGTTTCATGATGAGCAATGCGAACGGTTATCTATGGTTTTCGATATATGTGCGCTAGAATTCGAGTAAGTGATCACTTTACCATTGGAACTCTAAGGGTAGGGACTGCTGGTTTGATCCACCCACTCGTAGGGGTCGCACCTCTTTGCATGGACGAGTGCCTAGTATGGTCATGGGGCAGTACTACGGGATTGAGCCCGCTCGTAGGGGTCGCGCCTCTTTGCATGGACGAGCGCCTTGTTTTCCGGCACAACGTCCGCGCGTAACCCGCGGGACGGAATTATTGATTAGCTCGTAGGGGCAGCGCCTCTTTGCATAGACGAGCACGGTTTTCAGAAATGTCCACGCGTAACCCGCGGGACGGCATTACATTATTTAGCTCGTAGTGGCAGCGCCACTTTGCATGGACGAGCACGTTTTCCAGAAACGTTCGCGCGTAACCCGCGGGACGGTATTACTTACTTTGCTCGTAGTGGCAGCGCCACTTAAACAGACGAGCACGGTTCCCAGTAATGTTCGCGCGTAGCCCGCCGAACGATTTTTATCAGAAATATGTGCCAGATCTATGTTTCCATACGGATTATCAAGTATATGTTTAGACATGAAATCAGAAATGTGTTTCAATATGATTTTTATCAAGACTATGATGCAATGCGATTTATAAAGTTACTAAAACTTGTGAACTCACTCAGTTTATACTGATTCAAATGTTTTACGTGTCTTTCAGGAGATAACTAGGTAGCGCATGGAGTCACACTTAGAGCACCTCACGTTGAACATCTAAAACTAGCTTTTTGGAAGATTTTAGTTCTATCCCTTCGATGCGCATGGTTGTTCCCGCCGCGCAAGGGGATATGGCGTGGAAATCTTCAACAGTTTTTATACTTGGATGTTTTTATGTAATTTTTAAACAATGTAATGTATTTGTATTAAACATTTCATGCGCAATGAAAATCTTACTTTGAATGTTTGCAATGGCCCGTGCTTAATTATCAATCCCCACTCGCGCGCGCCCGGCTGTTTCCGCCGCTCAGGGCCGGGTGTGACAATCAGGTTGAGCATGAGAGGTATGATGTTACGGGACAACTTGTGCATTAGGCGGTGTACGACAAGTATATGTAAGGATGATCGAAGCGATTACATTGGGTGCAAAAATGACATGAGGATTGAGTCGAATGATGAAAGTTACTAGTGGGGCATAACGAGTGAATACCGATGGAGGGTTTCTTGATCGGGATATTTTGATTTTGTCGAGTTTGATGATTGATATGATTAATAGCATAGATTTTATGATTAGACTTGCGCTTGTTGTTATCGCGAGGATGAGTAGAGGTAAATGAATTAAAATTTCAATCAAGGAAGTTAATGAACAAGTTGGAATTGGTAGTAATAATGTTTTGGAGTTGATTTTATATTTTAGAGGTTGAAGCAGTTAACTCATTGCATACACGCGTTGGTCATGAGAACCAGGCGATTGATGTAGAGGACAACAGTGATTTCTTAGATGAGACATTCTATGAGGACCAAAAATAAAGATTTATAAGATGAATGATAAGTTACAAAAAATATAAGAGTAGTAAAATGATTAATTGCTTAGATAACTAAAAATTTTGCTTTTAGAAGTGGGGAATTGGTGTCGTACCATGAGGAATGAAAGTAAAAGTTTACAAGATAAGGGGTACATTGCGTAAATATTTATGATATGATGTAGTCAATATGATTAATGTGTGATGACTACACGAGGATATAAGTCAGTTTAAAATTTAAATTTTTATTTGATTAAGTTAATTTTACAATAAACTAAGAAAATATAAATTGTGTGTTTGCCTCCCAAGAGCTTTCCATGGTAGTTTGAATGGTCCAATGAAACTAACGAATAAAAGCAACTAAATTGAACATCCCATGAGCGTTACATGGAACTTTGTTTGTCCCAACTAATTAACGAATTAACAATACAATAAAGTTTGTCGGCCCGATGAGCGTTACATGGCGTTTTAACCGACCAAACTAAATAACGAACTAACGGAATAAAATTTGGGTAGTTGGAGTATCTCGTGAATCACCACGTATGATGACTCCAACAAAAACATAAAAAAAGTGTGAAATAAATAGTAGGAATGCCCATGGGTTCCTTGGATTTTCCACCCAACTAACCATTTAAATAACAAAACACAATAATCGGAAAAACCGAGTTTAGCCACGAACTACCGTGAATTCGGTTTAAAATCGACCTAAGGTGTTGGTCGTATGACAGTTGTGTTCCTCTTTGGACGAGAGGAACTTGTCATGCTACCTAGCCTTAAAATGAAGGAGCAAAAGCAAAAGTAGCGAATTCTTAAGAAATTTCCCAATAACAAAAAGGCAATCTACTTTGATTCAAAATATTTACGAAAAAATTTCTTTGAAGGTTGAGGCGTAGCCTCGGAGTTGTGTGTGCGTGTGCAGAACAATATAATAATAAGAATAATCATTAGTTAAAAGGTTAAATAAGTACTTAATCTAGCAAGCAATTATGTAAGCTGTAAACAATCAAATAGAAAACATCAGGTAAACAAATAAGCGCGTATGGGGCTCCTAAACATGTAACTAGGGCACCGCTAATGACCTATCTTGGCTCTGATACCAATCTGTCAAACCCAACCTAAGGCGGAAATGTCGTGACGTGAACTGATTGCTACAGCTCTCAATGTACTATCAAGCAATATTTAAATGACAATATCTATTAATTAAATTCATTATCAAATAAATCAAATAAAAACAAGTACATAATTCATACAACAATACAAATTTTATATTTCTTGATTAAAATATTCTTCTAATTAAATTCTGCACTAAGTTTTCACCAACCTGCATTAAATTTCTACGATAACCTGCATATGCGAATAAAATAGAATATTTTTCAACAACACATGTTGAGTGAGTAAAACACATGTTTAAGACACAACAATAATAATATATAGTAAATAAAGAAATATGCAAACTGTTCCTGTAAGAATAAACAGTTAAGACATATCACATAAACAATCAATCAAACAATAAAGAAACGGCTCAACCAATTCATATAAATGGACATTGGTTACCAAGAAAGGACTAAACCGTTGCCATAAAAATGGACATCGGTTGCCGAAGTAAGCAAATAGCGTTCAAATAAAGAAAGTAAGCAAATAGCAAGTTAAGCATAAACTGATATACACACAAGTATTAACAGTTGCGGATTTGAATACTAGATAATAGTTAAATATATAAGATACGCACATGTCCCCAAAAAGGTTTAAAAATAAGTAAAACAGGGGAGTGATTACTCACCTTAGCATTTAAGGAAGAGACAATGATTCAACAAGAAAGATAAAGGTAGATCAAGCTATTCGAGAAATACCAACGAGATATCCTAATAAAGAATAATTGTGGAAGTATAAATATGGATAAATAACGAAGCTAACACTAGATAGATGTAAGGTCCCGTCACCGGTAGCCCTACTTTGGTGTTGGATTTACTCATAAACGCAGTTCTAAATATCAGAGTTAATTAAAACTTTACGTGGAATATAACTTCAACCATAACATATTACAAAACTGTCAAATCTTGTCTTAACAAACATTCAAATTTATTTAAACATAAAACATAGTCTTTGAAAACATCTTAACATTTCCTTGAGATGCCAGTATCTTCGATTCTACGCCATGTGTCTTCAGTCATGCGAGCTGTTTCAACCTATTTGTCCGCGTGCATACTAAAAGTCAGCTACGCTGAGTGAGTTCTAGTTAATCACATAACTTACTTTACATACACATATACGTGCCCGGAGGTACGCATTACATACTTAACCTGTCCATCATTTATCATACATAATCATAACTAACCGTACGTTGTAAAGAGCATTCGCCCTACATACCTCGGATATTATTAGGGTCCGGTACCCTCCATCCTCGGATATTATTAGGGTCCGGTCTCCCATCATCCTCGGATATTATTAGGGTCCAGTCTCCCTTCATCCTCAGATATTATTAGGGTCCGGTCACCCTTCATCCTCGGATATTATTAGAGTCCGGTTACCCTTCATCCTCCATACCTTTATAACATACTTTTCTACATACATAACCGTAAGTTTCATACGTACATACGTCAATCATTCATTGTCATACAACATACTTATATCATCAAACCATTACCTGTTAGTACATGCAATATCCGAAGATCGTTCATGTACCGACAAGAAAACATTCATACATTTCACATAATACATATATGGCATACACTTATCACTTAGGATAAATGTATTAACTAATCACATCGAGTATGCACACAGCCTCGAAAACATGACAATGAATAGGGCTAGAAACTCACCTGAAGTCGGTTACGTCCGCCGTTAATTGTTATTCCTTTCTTCAGTTGGGCACGGCTAACTGTATAATAATTACATGCATCAATTAACTATCACAACCCATATCGCGTTTCTAGTTTAATTATAACCCTCAACGGACGGGGTCCGGGGGCAGCGCCCCTGGCAGCGGGGTTCTAGGGGCGGCAGCCCCTAGCGGGGTCCAAGGGGCAGAGCCCCTAGCTGGGGTTAAGCTGGGCTAGCTTGTAAATGCTTAAGATAATGGGCTCAGTTTGTTTAAATTATACATGGGCTTAGTTTCATGTGGACTTAGCTGATTCATACCCAACTGTCTATTATGGCCCAACTAGATTCAGCCCAGAACCCAACAGAGAACTGGCCGAGAACTTCTTGGCAGAGAACTCGTGACCAAAAACCCATATGGTTTGACCGAGAACTCGTATGTTGACCGAGATCTCATACTTGGCCGAGAACTCGTGTTTTCGGCCGAGAACCCTGACTGAGAACACATGGTGACTGCATGTTTGACCGAGAACCCTATGGTTCGACCAAGGATTCTCAAATTTGGCCGAAAACACCCTGCTCAGCTAATTTTCTATATTATGCTTCTATTTTGCCCAGTTTACTTTACAAAGGTTCAAATCATGGATCTTTAATCCTTTATCATCATCATTCATAACCGTTTTACCTGCATTACTATCCTATTATCTAGATCTAATTCGTTTTAGGCATAAAGCTTGGACCTTTATACGTTTAAAACGTTCTAGGCTAGATCTAGGGTTCATTTGTGAGCTGTATGTTGTCATAAGTCCATTAGATTCATTTTAAATAATCAAGTTTGCATTTTTATGAAACATCTAGACCTGATCTACTCTAGGGTTAAGTTTCATGGAAAACCGTTCATAAAAACGTAACCTTTAAGGTTAAAGCACATACCTTTAGGCTTATTTAGGCTTCGGGTTAGCTTGTTTATGAACTATAATCTTGTATCTATCTTTTATATGGAGATCTTATCTATATTTGGCTTGATTTCGGTCTTGAATGCCTTCCTCTAGCTCGCGGCCGTATGAAGATGTTTAGGTGTGTGTTTTTATGGTGTGGAGAGAATAAGATGGAAAATATGGATGGAAATGGAAAGGATTAGGGTTTAAGGGGTATTTATACTCCCTTAATCCCATGGACCTAAGGCCCATCTTTCCTTTCTAGTCCATGATTAATCCTTCTAATCTAGCCTACTTATCTTTCCCTCTATTAATATTTTATTTATCATCTTAAGTAAACATGATTATTATAGAAATAATATTATTACTTGAAATTTTAGGATGTTACAATAGAGATTCGGGATTTGATGATCGGTTATCCTCTTACGACAATTAAGTATTAACAGATTTATTGTTAATTTTATGATCAAATATTTATAATATGATTTGATTATATAAAATACTTAGAATACTTAAATAAATATTTGTAAAACTTTATAGTTTATATAAAAAGGATTGTTTTAAATGTTTAAAACTACAAATACGTTTAATGTATTTATATGCATTTTTTTATAATTTAATAAAGATATCTTTATATTAGAAAGTGTAAGTAAAAATTGATAGATAATACATAATTTTTATAAAATAAAACCTTTTATAAAATACTTAAAAATTATATAAAATAAATATATTATTTATTTTAATGTATTAATTAACAAGATTAAATCTAAATATATATACTAGCTTAAAACTCTATTTTTTAAACGTTAAAACTTTTATAAATTATAATAACTAATATACTATATATATATATATATATATGGTTTTAACTACGGCTCGGAAAAATGAATCGGTTAATACATCGAGTTTAATAAAATATAAGTTAGTTATTACATTTAAAAAAAATTAATTAATGATTTATATAATACATAATTATATAATAAAGCTGAAAATAAATAACAAAAAACATCAAAACGGGTCTGGAGGGGCTCGAATTCGCGCCCTCCGGCCCCTAACCATTAACAGCCTGCACACCAGCCATGCGCGCTGGTGTGTTATTTGGTTTTTTAGTTGATAATTATAATATATATTCAGAATAGACGAAAACCCTAATAGCAATAAGAACCCTAAAAATTCAATTCTTTAATCTGTGAAGCTATAGGTCAATCAATGTTGGGGCTAATGATCTACACTGAAAGACGATTACAATGATTCAAACGATTACCTTAAACGAACATCCGCTGAGGGTGTAATTGTTATTAACAGGGCCGGCCAAGAATTATGACGAAGAAGCTATCTTCCGATCGATATACTTTAATTAGTTATAGGGTTTGGATTGGCATTGTTGTCTTGATCATGTGTGTAGGTTTAATTAGATTATTATGATCGATATGATGTATATTCAAAAACGGGTTACGGCTAAACTAATATATCACGCGAATTCATGTCAAATAATATCTATTTACATAATTGCGATTGTCGGCTGGCCGAAATAGGAATGTATAATATAAGTCTTGATTCAATTTCCATAATCGTTACAAAAGTTGAGGTTCAAGAAATGATATCAGGTACATGGGTTGAACAAAACAGGTTTGGATCAACTGGGTAAACGGGTGTATGGATCTGGATAATGATAATAAATTAATATATAGTATTTGCATTTTAGTCCCTAGAGGTTTAGGGTGGAACCATTGTTGGGTAGAAGTTTAGTTTAAGGGTAGAGTGGTAATATCTTGAAAGTTGAATATATATATATATATATATATATATATATATATATATATATGATCAGGATCGTAAGAGAACTTTTTTTAAATTGAGAACTATGAGAACCATTTTGGACCACAAAAACCCAAAAATAAAAGAAATCATAAAACATAAAAAAACACAAAAATAAAAAAAGAAAAAAAAACAAAATTCTTATTTTATCATCTCGGTTTCATAAAAAAAACAACTTGGTTTAGCTAAATTATATACACATATGTATAATATATACATATATGTGCATTTACATGTTTTTTTGTACACATGTGTATAATTTAAGATAAATGATACTGTACATATGTGTATATTACGTAACTAAGGATTATATAAAATTACACATATGTGTATAATACGACGTTTTTTTTAAATTTTTTTATTTTTTTATTGAAACCGGAATGAAATATAAGAATTTTGGTTTTTTTACTTTTATAAATTTTTTATTATTTTTTGTTTTATGATTTTTTTAAATACTTTTTTTAAAAGTGTTTTTAGTAGTACAAAATGGTTCTCAAAGTTCTCATTTTGTAAAGGGTTCTCTTAGGATCCTTACCCGCTATATATATATATATATATATATATATATATATATATATATATATATATATATATATATATATATATATATATATATATATTTAATAAACAAGTTAAACAATAATATTATAATAATTAAATATTTCGATAAACGCGGTGTTTTATCAAAAATAACTTGAACATGGAAACGGGTCGGGTAACGGTTATTAAAATAATAAGTTAAAATCTCGAGTTGTTACATGTATTATAAAAAAACATATTTAAAATAATGCGTATTCGGTCGATAAAATTCGGGTGTTGCTAAAACCCGAGCGTTGCGGCGTGAACTGACGTGTATTCTGGGGATATCGGTTACGTTCACAACGATACCATAATTATACCCAAAAGATAATACTCGTCAATTAACATGTACAAATATTAACAAATATAAAAATTAAGTATATAACACGATGTTTATTCAGTCAGTAAAACCCAACCATTGTGTCACACTCCAACTAAGGTGAAATATGTCGGGATTAACGTTAATTACTTATAAGCTCAAGACACTATTAAAAGCGATAATAACTATTTAATTTATTTCACTAATCTCAAATACACCTTGTTTACAAATAAATCAACTAAATAAAACTACTTGTTTGTTTGAATAACCTAGAGGTAAACCAAATCGTCTTCTATCTTAATAACCATCAAACGTTTGTACTTGTAGAAAGTATAGAAATAAAGAGTGTCAATCATGAATAGATCGTAAGAATACTTTAGTTTTGATATATATAGTATTATTACAAAAATTACAATTCACATTATAATAAGTGTTAATTCGAAAGCATACATATATATATGTAAATTGACTAACTTGTATATCAAACACGGATCCTTTTTCCTTTGTTAGAAAGTCGAGTTACTAATGTCGCGACTCAACGCTTATATGAGGATTAGCCTCCATCCAAAATTTAAAACATACACACATAGATAAGCACATAACCATGAGGCATAAGCTCATAACATACAAATAAACGTGCATAAACATGGAATTGCATTGTAATTGAATAAATGAGGTAAACACATAAGTAGTTTGATATTGGTATACACGATACCCTAAAAATCTTGCGGAAAAGGGGGTATGCAAACTCACCTCGATAAGAAATGAATAAAGACGCGGAAACAAAAAGATTAACGTGGAATAAGCGAGCCAACCAAACAACTCAACAGAATAATCCTAAATAATCGAACTAAAATTAATAAAATGAACAATCTACAATCAATCATGACAATATTTCGGTTAAGACTTTTGGGGTTTGATTAGAATAAGGATTTTAGTTTTAAAGTAAAAGATTAATTATTTTATTTAAATTAATTTATTCAATATGTTTTGTTCGGTTAAAATAAACGAATCAATACAAGTGAAGTGAGAAAAAAGAGTTTAAGCAAGTGTTCAGTTCGTGTTGGGTTCGATTGTTGATATTGAATTGATTCGGTTCCAACATAACCATCATATAATATAAACAGAATTAGGGTTTATTAAGTTTTTGTCCATGTCTTCCAAACTAGATCCTAATTTAATGGAAAACATGAAGAACTGATTAATCAACATCGCTCTGATACCATATGTTGATAAGTTCTTCACGTTAGTAATGAAAAATATGAATAATATCATATAACTAAAATGTACATGTTATAGTATATATATATATATATATAGAGAGAGAGAGAGAGAGAGTAACACGACTGATGAGAATGATCCTAACGACATGATTGTCATCTTGCTCGAGTTCCCCTTTAGGATGTATGTTAATGATGGGGATTAAGCGTTTTTGAAAACCGAATATAGGGAGAGAGAGGCACATGAAAATTGTTATGTTTGTGTTTAGGTTTATGGTGTGATGTTAATTATTCTTTCCATGTATTTATATACACTCAAGGGGAAACCCTTGATTATCAAGTAAAGATAATATGATCAATCAACAATTACAAAGCTAATATATTATAAGATATAATTTAATTATTTGATATATTATAATATAAATTAATGCTAATGATGATGGTCATATATAAATATATAAATACGTATATTTATTCTTACATACGTTCGGTGTGGTGTAATGAAATAGTCGAGAGAATAGAATGACAGATGGAATGGAATGGACAACGGAATAAAATTGATCATTACCATTTCATTGTCTTGTTTGAATTTATTGAAATTGATCATAAAATGATGGATTATTAATTTACAAGTTTAAAGTTATTGAATAAAATGGAAAAACAGAAGGGTAAAACTAGGAAAGCTGAGGAAATAGGAAAGGAATGAACAATCGTGTTTTTTAAAAACCGGTTCCGGGTAAAGAACATGTTCCGAGTTTGGTCAAAGAGTCAAAAACCGGGCCGGATAGGACCAATTCCTGGTATGGACCATATTGTTTCATTAGTGTTAAAAATAACAAAACAAATGCTAAATTGTAGAGTTTAAAGGTGAAATTCACTTAAATTTAGGAGATGCTAACTAATTTGTCTAGGGTCAATATGATAAATATAATAGCCCATGCATATGATTGAATTGTATCATTTTCATTAGAAATAGTAAAAAAAATGAAGAATTACTAATTTCCTGTAAATAATGATATATATAATAACCTATTCGTGGACATGGTTGAGGATAAAAATTTTTGGAGAAATATAATTAAAGTTAAAGATTTTTAGGGAGAAATGAATAATTTAGGGTTTCTATTTACCTTATTTTGGTCACACACCATAATGGTATTTTCTTTCCATTATTATTATTATTATTATTATTATTATTATTATTATTATTTTAGTGTTGAACTTTGATTTCTTTGATATTGCCTCATACGTATTTTAGAGTTGAGGGTCTCTCTGGAAGCCACCTCTTTATCCCTTTGGATAGAGGTACGGTGTGCCTACATCCCACCTCCCCACCCTACTTATAGCTTTGCTGTTTGTGACAATCGTCAATTTCAGGTTAACTCCGTTAACTCAACTCCGTCAATTCAAACTTAAGATCATTGAACCTATAACGCACACTTCATTACATTTAAACTAAGGTTTAAATGACGCTTAACACTTACTACATGTGTGTCTTTCGGGAATTGCACCGAAACGCAAACGAGTTGATGCAAACAATTGGTGAATAAACGAAAAACGTCAAAACAGTAATTATGTGATAACTATGTGTTAGACTTATGTGTTGTGTGATAACATCGTTATAAACACTAACTCAAGATGTAAACAAGTTAGTTTAAGCTAGATAAGTAATACTTAGAAGTGGAGGGGCCAAAGTGTAACATATTATTATTTATAATATGTTAAACCCTAACTCTTTCTCTCCTCACACAATCCCGATCGGACTCCTCTCCCTTGGCTCCCTTGGCTGCCGCCACTCATACACACATATACAACCAAGATTTCAAGCTTTTGATTGAAGATTAAGGTGCTAGGAAGGTATAAACGACTATCATATGCATCCTTTATACTTAATTTTGATGTTTAATGGGTTAATTGTAAACCCTAGGGGCCGATTTTATGTGTGTATGTAGTTCATATGATTGTTGTTGATTGGATGATGATATGATAACTAGAATGGATATTGTTACATGTTAATTGCTTGTGTCTTTGATTTGAGTTCAAACAAAAACCCTAACCATGTATGTAATGTGTAATTGATGTGCATGGATAGTGATTATGGAGTCTAGAGTGTTATATGAATGAATGATGGTCCGTAGATAGTTAATTTGTTGACTTTGGATGCAAACAGTTTCTGGATAGATTGTGTTAATTATGTTTAATTGACTGTAACGAAGTGTAAATGTGAAAATTGGTTGAGATTATTGATACTACAGTAAACTAGGTTGAGTCTAGTTTCTAAAGAATAAAATTTGCAATTTTTGGACGTGTAAAAGTTAACTTTTATGATTTTACAAAAACGTTGTGCAAAGCTGAGCTGTTAGACCTGCTGTTAGGTTGTTTTGTAAATATTATATCCCATGAACTACGAGACCAATTGGGTTGGTTCCACTTCTGAAAGTTGACTTATTGAGTTAGGAACCTAACCCAAGTGGTCTTGCATTTATTGGATTTTTCGTTAAATAGTAATTTCAAATAACTTTCTGTTGCGCATGAATTTGACTGTTTATGAGTTTGCTGTAATGATTTGATGATTGTGAGAAACCTATGTGGAATAAAAATATAATAAATTATGTTCTGGAAACCTAAGACATATATGCTTTTGTGATGATTTTTGGTAAATTAATTGTGATGCTATGATCGGTGAGATAGTACAATCTTTCAAGTAGAATTTCTGTCTCGGTGAAACTAGCTGCTGAATTTTGTGAAAATGCATGAAACATGATACTTGCTATATAATTGTTATGTTTTGACCAAATTGCCCTTGCGGGGAATAATTGCTAATTGATTGTCATGATTCGACCAAATTGCCCTCGTGGGGAATAATGGCTAGTTAATTGTTATGTGTTGACCAAATTGCCCTTACGGGGAGAAATTGCTAGTGATGTACTTTATGAATACATGACACGTAAATAATTGCTTACACATGTAACGTATCACAAATACATTTGTTAAAGTCACACACGATTCACAAACGAAACACGAAACATGTTATGTGCATAGGTATTATGTGCCGGGTCTAGAGACTCGATAATATTCCGACACTTAGAAAAATCTCTTTATTGTTTTAGAACGCTAGAGAGAGTTTTTCTGTGACGCGCATCTTGGTGAATTATTTTGGGAATACTTCGCAAACAGTGAGTTTCACTTTCCTCTTTTAAACTTTTTAAACGCTTTTCACTTGGGGGGGATAACATACTCCGAAACGCATTTAAGATTTTGTTAATATAGATTATATATCACTTGTAAAGACTAAGTGGCAAACGCGTTAACTAAAGTCCTTCATTCACATCGAACCGTTTAATATTGAATAATAGCGAGTCATTGTTGAGTAGTACTACTGGGTTTGACAAACCCCACCCAACGCTAAACTCGGCTGGAGGTCGAGTGGGTGTAATCTTGGCTAAACACATACCATGGTCGGGATAGACCTGGTGGCAAGGCAAATGATAAACAGTCAGCTTCGGTGTCGAACACTTAGTGATACTTGTTTTATAGGCTAGCTACCTATAGATATATAATTGACATAACACTATCTGTAACGCAAAACGCTGTAACGCAAAACGCTGAACGCAAACGCTAAACGCTTTATTTTATATAAACTGTGAACTCACCAACCTTGTGTTGACACTTTTAGTATGTTATTCTTAGGTAGCCGAGGTGGGCGCGCGGTTTAGGATCATGCATTGCTTGAAACACTTTTAATTATGCAAACTTATTTTAAACTGTTATCATTGGGTTTTTAAGTCGTCCTGCGTGACGCAAAATCGGTTTCTATGGTTTTACGCTTCCGCACTTATTTTCATTTAAACGTTTTTATGGTTTGATTATAACTAATGATTCCGATCCTGTTAGTTCACACCCTCAGACGGTAAAACTCCGTTAGTGGATTTTGAGGGTGTGACACTGTTGGTGAGACTTCACTCGATATGATTGATTGATTGATTGAAATAATTTCCATATAGTGTAATTAATTGATTATGCAGAAGTTTAATCTGATAAAATAAATAAGTTTTTAATAGAACAATATACATCATAGATCGACCATCGACTGGAATAACAATGGAGACGTCTAATATAATAATAAAATTGTAGAACCATCATTGGCTATACAAATTACAAGAACCTAAAGATTGTGGGTTGAGGTCGTGGAAATAGTCTCCTACAAGAACCCATGACAACCCAAAACCCTCCCTGACCTCGCCTATATTAGAGCCTTGTGGACCATGTTTGCCCCTGTTTTCTATTCAAGATGATCATGGGGTCTAATTGACATGAAAAAAGTTGCATATTGTCTGAGTGTACAGTTCCTACCACCATCATTTTCTTTTACATAATTCATTGCCCGCCCCGTTCTTACCACATACCATCTCCAACCTATTTGTATATTCACTACCGCCCAAGTCCTCCAATTCGACAAGTAATATCTAGCAGTTTGCTTCAACCTCTCATCCGCAAATTTGTAGCGAAAATGATCCGTCACATAACGAAGATGATTAGCATCAAGCCCGAGCGCTTCTAAGGGGTCCATACACATGAATGTAGAAGAAGATGTCGGAAGCCTGTCTATAAATGGCCTCCAGAGGCACCATGATAAAAGTTCGTCACCTAGGTAGCCTGCTGGACCGAGTATACTCGTTGCAACAACTCCTTTACTTAGGCTTTGGCTACTTTTAACGTGTCCTTGAACTATAAACACCATTCTTTGAACTGGATCACCTTCTCGTATGATCTACAATTCAAAAACCTAGAATTAACGATGCCGTTTCCCACAAAAGTGTTCTTTTTGAGCCATCGATAACATAAATCATGATTACCTTTTCATTCTTTGAGAATACTATTGGTTTAACACGATCACAGATGTTGTCGAGTATTAAGTCGTCTAAATTTTGGAACAATGGTACCTGAAGAAAATAATTAATTAACGTCAACTACAAACATTTTCATTTCCTTATAATAAGAAGTGGTTGATATGTTAAAAGTGATTAATTACAAATAAAAGAACTATGTCGGCTCATAATCATCTAACTTTAAAGAGTTAAATAAAATTAGATGATAAACCTTTGATTCACTTTTCTTTTTCTTCATCAAAAGTAAACCATTGTTCAAAGTAAGGTATCATAATATGTACTTTAGATGAATTTCATGCGGACATCACACAGGTGAATCATTTAACTGTGAAAACTTAAAAATAAATTTCAAACAGACATGACAGGTGTCAATAATTTAATTGTCATCAATAATTTATTATTTGACTCGACATTTATAAATCACTGTCAAAACTTAACATAAATAAGTTAATCAAAATTACGTTGAATGTGTATTTTTACCATCCGTATGAGATCTAAATATAGAAAACGCTTAATGTCACGTCTAAGGCCTTCTGGTAAATCTTTAATGAGTTCCATCTCATCTTCACCTCCCATCAATGTCCAATTTTGGCGTTCATAATGACGAACTCTTAGTTTAAGAAGTGATGGCAATTGTCTTCTCCTCATCCACCATTCCAAATCACGACGATTTCGTTCCATTTTGCTCTTTTCCTCCATAAGTTCTTCCAAGAACACCTTCATCACACCAAACCAAATTTGCATAATTAGGATAGTTGTGCAATTACAAGCAGAGTTACGAATCAGGATGGGATCACAAAGACCAAAACCACAAACTCAAAATAAATTGAATCAAAAGTCATTATGAGTTTGTCTTCAGCTGCCAAAAAGATAAAATTCTATAACAAGAAAACCAATAAAGGATATATATACTTCGTTACATGAAAGCATAATATGCGCAAACAAGAATAAATGTCACATGCTACTAAGAGCATCTGCAACAACAAACTTACACAAACCGCTAAATCATCACCACATCAGATTTCAAAATTTTCTCAAAATCTTCTTTTTTCCACAACAAAAAACTTCCACAAACTAGCACATCATCACCCACATCTACAATTAATTTATATTTAACTAGATTACCTTTATAAGAAATTTAGTTTTTATAGTTTTTATATATTTAAATGTTATAAAAATATTTAAAAGACACAACTTTTGAAAATAAAGCATTTAAAAAATAAAACTTTTGAAAAAAAAAACATTAAAAAATACAAATTAAAAAAACGTTTAAAAAATATATATTTTGAAAAAAAAACATTTAAAAATAAAGCATTTAAGAAAATAAAAAATTTAGTTTTTTTTTTGTATGTTACTTGTGTGATAAAATTTATAAACTTATTATATATTTATTTTATTTTATTTTTTTAACTTTTAACAATTAAAATATGCATTTAATTTAGTTAAAGAAAAGGTGAAATAAAGAAAGAAAAAAAATACATTGTAAAAATTTTAAAAAGTTTGGGATCAGTTTTGCTAAAGCTATAAAAATAAGGATGAAGAATATAAATTAATTAAATAATGGGTGCAAAAAAGAAATTAAAAAATCCTAATTCCCTTCCTGAACCTCCATCGTTTCAGTTTCCTAGGCCTCTAACATGGCTTCATATATTTTCCAATTTCAATCTACAAATCAGCAAGTAAGCTATCAATTTCTTCTTTAACTTTATCTCTTCAAGATTATTTCTTTTCAATTTGGCCTTTGGTAGGGCCCATGTTTCCATCTGATGCAGGATTGTAGGATCGGACCTGCAGCACAACCACGCCTCCACAACGGTTACGTCCGCACCTTCCTCCGTCCATGGTATGCCATGTGTGTTCAGACCTCGGGCCATGGGGTTCGCTATGGATGCTCGAACTACCCATGATGCAGCTTTCTACCCACATACAAGTAACACATGAACTACTAAAAACTTTAAATAGATCAGGAACTTAAAATAAAAAGAGAATCATCAATCTTGTTGGTAATCAAAGACAAATGAATTGAATAATATTGCACAAACTACACTTTCTTTATCCTACGACGTCCGGTTCTCCATCATTATAAAGATGGTTCGTCATCCTAATGCCGTACCACGATCGTATCCGATACAGTTTTGGAAGCGATCAACGGCTCAAGAAACTCATGATTAACAAAGACGAATAAACGAACCAAAGGTTCAAGAAAAATAAAAGACATTGTCGATGCTCCTGCATCATACTCCTCATCTTCAAAGCAAAACTCTCCCTCGAGTTTTGCTTGTAGAACCAAGCCACCTGGATCGAAAGGAACATCAACCCGATTCATAATCGTTACCACCATGACCCACCCATACAATTCATCTTCATTAATCATCTCACCCCGCTCTAAATTCACACCACCTGGGTCTATCGGGTTGCCGGTTCTCTCCACCTCCTTTTTTTAATAATATGTGTAACATCCTGCTTTTGATAGGAATTAATAAAATAAATTTCGTTTATTTTATATTGTTTCGTTTATCAGTTTAGATAATAACTGTACACGGTTGGGCTTGGACTTTAGAAGATGGAATATATGATGGAATGGGCCTTAGGTCCATGGGCTTAAGGGAGTATAAATACCCCTTAAACCCTAATCCTTTCCATTTTATCCATCTCTACACCATAGCCTACACCATCAAAAACACACACAAACGCTATTCTTTAACCCGAGCCTAGATCCGAGGTTGAAAACCCGAGCTTGTTGGTGCAAGATCGTCGTGACAAACCTAAACAACATCAAGACCAGCTCGTGTTCGTAGAACGACTTATTTAAGGTACGTTTATATTTAGAAATCTTTCATTTAGGTTCAGTTTGGTTTGGGAAATCATAGATCTGTGTTAGTTTGTTATAAACGAATCCAAAACAGCAAATCTTATGGAAATTGATTAGCATTTGATGGGTTAATTGTTAACCTAAAGAAACCCTATATATATATGCCTAAATCGCACCCTTTAAACGTGAATGTTTGGCCGATTGGACACCTAGGGTTTGTAGGCGCTATGATTCTGAGTTCATTGATACCCAAATCGTGATATTTCGTTGAGAAATGAAGGTTTAATTGTAGATCTGGTATATGTTGACTGATTCGTGTTCTTGGCAATTTTGACTTTGACTCTAAGTCAAAGCCTGGATAAGAACAGGGATGATTCGTTAAGATTGATGCAATTCGTCATGTCCAGGTAGCGAATTAGCTAACCCAGTTTGTTACCTCAAGTTAACGAAGTAGACTAACGAACTAGGATAGCGAACCAGGTAACGAATCAGGTGATTCGTTACTCACCAGTTCGCTAAGCTCCAATAACGAATTAGACCACGAATCAAGTCATGTCCAGATAGAGAATTGGAATAACGAATCAGAGGATAAGATGACGAATCAAGATAACGAATTAAGGAAGAAAACATAACGCATCCGATCAAAGGATAAAGAATTAGCCAACGAATTAGGCTTAACTCGTTATAGAGAATGAGTTAGCGATTTAGAAAATAATTTAAAATCCTAATGGAAAATGTGTTAAGACAGTTAATGAAAATAACTTCCCCTGGCAGCTTAACCCCAGCCAGGGGCTCTGCCCCTTGGACCCTGCTAGGGGATGCCGCCCCTAGAACCCCGCTGCCAGGGGGCGCTGCCCCCGGACCCCCGTTCGTTGTGGGTTGTATAAAGATAGAAATACGATATGAGTAGTAATAGTTAATATACATGTAAAAATTATACAGTTAGCCGTGCACAGCTCAAGAAGGGAATAACTATTAACGGTGAACGTAACCGCATTCAGGTGAGTTTCTAGCCCCATTTCCTTGTTATGTTTTCGGGGCTGTGTGCATACTCGATGTGATAGTTAATACACTTACCTTAACTGGTAAGTGTATGCCATGTATGGTTTACATGTTATGTATGTATATCTTAAATGCGAACGAAAGCTTGTCGATACGTGAACGATCTTCGGATATTGCACGTGATGACAAGGGAGGTATGTATATGATAGTTGAATGTGAATGATAGATATATGTATAATTTATGAATGTGTATGAATGATCAAAGAAAGTATATGTATGATATGGGTATGTAAAGATAGTATGCACGAAGATGAAGAAAGAGGGATCAGACCCTAATAATATCTGAGATAGAGAAGAAAGGGATCAGACCCTAATAATATATCAGATAAAGAAGTAAAAAGGGATCAGACACTAATAATATTTGAGATAGACAAGAAAGGGATCAGACCCTAATAATATCTGAGATAGACAAAGAAAAGAGGGATCAGACCCTAATAATATCTATGATAGAAAAGGAAGGGATCGTACCCTAATAATATCCGAGATAGAAAAGGACAGTAATTTATATAGTATGAAAGTAATAAAGTAACGTACGTATGTACTTATGTAATGAAAGTAAAATAGTAAAGTAATTATTATGTGTCTTCGGATGCATAATTGAAGGTAAGTGCATGTATGGTATAATATGTGATTAACTAGAACTCACTCAGCATAGCTGACTTTTAGTATGCACGCAGGTTAACAAATTGAGACAGCTAGTTTGAGATGGACACATGGCAGGTTGAAGAGGCTGGCATCTGAAGATTGTCATGATATTTTGAATGTTATAATTTATGTAATGTTTTAAAAGACAAATTATGGATAATTGTAATGAATGGTTGATGTTTTATATTATTCCGTGAAATTTTTAATTAACTCTGATATTTAGAACTGTGTTTATGAGTAAATCCAACACCAAATGTAGGGCACCGGTAACGGGGCCTTACAAGTTGGTATCAGAGAAAAGTTTGAGAGATTTAAGCATCCTATATGCGTAGACTCGAACAGAGAATGGGATTAAAGTAAGAAAAGAAAGAATATGCCAGTTCAAGATAGCCATGTGTCACTCAAGCAAGCTCAGTAACGGTAAAGTGTATGGTTAAATAATGAATGTTAATATTAGCTTAATTGCTAAATGGGGAACATGTGCAGGTTAGGGATAGGATTAATTGATTGTTTGAATTATTAATTGTTTAGAGTAGAACCTAGAACAAATAGACTCATAATGGGAAAGTGTATAGGACACGGAAAGTAACGTGATCAGCTAATCACAACTGGCCACTGTTATTACCTGTTAGCCTTACTATCCTTGTACTAAATGGTTCCTTGAGTGATGACGTTTGTGTTTTCCGTTTAGAATATGATGGCTGGATCTAGGGAAGTTGCTGGAGCAGGAGGCTGCACTGGACGTCGTGGCAGGCCTCGTCGTGTCCAACAACCTTTGGTTGAAGCAGCTTCCAACACCGAAGAAGAAGGAAGCGCAGCTGGAGGAAACCTTAACAACAATGAAGGGGTTCAGCTAGATCCCTTAATCTAAACAGCTATTGTCTAAGAAGTAGCCACGGCTGTGAAAAATATGAATCCGGAAGGGTCTGCTGGAGGCCGTGAAAGAACAGCTGAAGGAGTGGGAGGAGGTGGTAGGAAAGATGATGAAGGAGAGAGGGAGGCTTTGAGTGTGGTAAGGTCTGTGAAGGTTGATGATAGAAAAAGGGGCCGAGGTGGGTGCAACTATAAGTCCTTCAAGGGTTGTGACCCGCCAAAACTGACTGGTTTGGGAGACGCAATCTCTACCCTTCAATGGATAACCGCCATGGATAAAATTATCCAAATCAGCGAATGCCGTCCCGACCAAGCCGTCGGTTATGCCACCCAGTCATTCGAGGATGAAGCTATGTATTGGTGGGAGAGTGTGGAGCAGAGGAAGACCCGGGATGAGATTAAAGCTCTAAAGTGGGAGGATCTGAAAGAGTTAGTGATGAAGAGATTCTGTGCTGACGTCGAAGTTGAAAGGGCGGAGATGAGTTCCTGAACCTGAAAGCCGGGACGATGACACATCGTGAGTATACCACCGAGTTCAAACGAATGTCTAGGTTGGTACCCGATATTGTTAACACTAAGGCTAAAAGGATCAAGTGCTATGTGAGAGGATTGCCATAGAGAGTCCGCACGCTAGTCAGGACGAGTAAACCTGCTACCTTTGACTCTACTGTCGAGCTCGCAGAGATGGTTTATGCAAACCTGGCTGTGGATGATGTTGTGGTGGAATAAGAGAAGAAAGATAAGAAGTGGGTCAATCATGTCAAACGACCTGGTACTCAGTTATGGAACTCCAAGGATAAGAAGCAGAAAGTATGGGAGAAGAGGTCGTGCAAGACGTGTAGTAAAATGCACGGCGGTGAGTGCAAGTGGGGCAAAGGATCTGATGTTTGTCATAAGTGTGGTAAGGCTCATGGAGGAGAATGCAGGCTAGGGTCGAATGCTTGCTACAAGTGCGGAAAGGTGGGGCATTATGCTCCCGATTGCACTGCAAAACCCGCATGTTACAAGTGCGGTAATCCGGGCCATTTTGCTAGGCAATGCACTGATGGGGGAGCTGGAGGAAGTGGAAATAATGATGCTGATCAGACTAGGCCGTGGACCAGAGCTTACATGTTAACCCAGGAATAAGCCAAGCAGATTCCAGATGTTGTCACAGGTATGTTTCTAGTAAACGGTATATCCGTTTCAGTATTGTTTGATTCAGGTGCGAACAAAAGTTTCGTAGCCACGCCATTTAGTAAAATAGCTAAAATGAAATGTTGCCGAGTGTCTGAAACTTTTATAGTAGAAACTGCTAGTGATACCTCGGTTAAAATAATGAGAATGGTTAAGGACTGTAAGATAGAATTACAGGGACATGAGTTCCCTGTTACTTTGTATGTTATGACCATAGGAGGGTTCGATGTGGTTTTGGGGATGGATTGGTTGTCTGAGTATGAAGCTCAAATAGTGTGTAAGAGTTGGATAATAAGGTTAAAGTCCTTGGATGGTAGCGCGGTGACGGTTTACGGTGATAAGGAAAGTTCTGGGCTTAACGTCATTTCGATGATAAAAGCCAAGGGTTTGTTAAGGCGAGGGTGCGGTGCCTACCTGGCGTATGTTGTCAACGCTACGGCCGAGACGAAAGAGATGAAAGATGTTCCTATCGTGTGCGACTACCCAGAAGTATTTCCTGAGGATCTTCCGGGGTTGCCACCGGAGAGATAGGTGGAATTCCAGATAGATTTACTACTAGGAGCTCAGCCCATCGCGAAAGCGCCTTACCGTCTAGCTCCATCCGAGATGAAATAACTGATGTCCCAACTGCAAGAACTCCTCGACAAGGGTTTTATTAGACCAAGTGTTTCCCGTGGGGCGCACCAGTGTTGTTCGTGAAGAAGAAGGATGGAAGTATGAGAATGTGCATAAACTATCGCGAGTTGAATAAGCTTACGGTAAGGAATAGATATCCTTTGCCAAGGATTGATGATCTGTTTGACCAACTGCAAGGTTCAAGTTGGTTCTCACGAATAGATATGAGGTCAGGCAATCATCAGTTGAAGGTGAAAGAGGCAGACATCCCGAAAACAGCGTTTCGGACGCGGTATGGACACTACGAGTTTCTCGTGATGTCATTCGGTCTAACGAATGCTCCTGCAGCATTTATGGACATGATGTATAGGTGTGTCAGCCAATGTTAGATAACTCAGTTATCGTCTTCATCGATGATATACTAATTTATTCAAAGAGCGAGTCTGACCATGCCGAGCATCTGAGGGAAGTGTTGGAAGTTCTAAAGGGAGAGAAATTGTATGCTAAGTTTTCGAAGTGCGCTATCTGGTTACGAGAAGTGCAATTCCTAGGACACGTGATCAGTCCTGAACGGATTACCGTGGACCCAGCTAAGATTGAGGCAATAACGAATTGGAAGACTCCACAGAATCCAACCGATATACGAAGCTTCCTAGGGTTAGCTGGCTACTATAGGAGATTCATCGAAGGTTTCTCCAAGATAGCCGCACCGTTAGCCAGTATGTCCCGAAAGTCGATAGTATTCAGTTGGGGTAAGTTTCAAGAAGAGGCTTTTCAGGAGTTAAAGAAGAGACTCACACAAGCTCCAATCCTTGCTTTACCCAATGGTGACGAGGATTTGGTTGTTTGTACTGATGCTCCGCATCGTGGGTTAGGTTGCGTGCTGATGCAACAAGGAAAGGTGATAGCTTACGCGTCTAGACAGTTGAAAGTCGGAGTACTTATCCGACGCATGACCTAGAGCTAGCAGCAGTAGTGCATGCTATTAAGATATGGAGACATTATCTATACAGTACTAATTGTAATATCTATACAGATCATAAAAGTTTAAAGTACTTCTTCGAGCAGAAAGAATTGAACATGAGACAGAGAAGGTGGTTAGAATTGATAAAGGATTACGACTGCGAAATTAAGTACTACCCTGGTAAGGCTAATGTGGTCGCCGACGCGCTAAGCCGTAAGAGTGAGGAAGTCCTTTCTACAGTGAAGTCATACAAGTTGATTATGAATTCAAGTCTATTTGAAAAAATCATCAAGGTGCAGTCAGAGGTACTAGTAGATGAATTGCTAGTGAAGAAGGAAAGGATTTTTGGTCAGCAAGACGAGTTGATGAAAAACACACATGGTGTTAAGACTAGGTTTGACCGTATGTGGATCCCACGTCATGGAGATCTTAGAGGTCAAATTTTAGATGAAGTTCATAAGTCAAGATATTCGATTCATCCAGGAGCTACGAAGATGTACCAAGATTTGAAGAGAGATTACTGGTGGCCAGGAATGAAAAATGATGTGGTGGACTATGTTAGCAAGTGCTTAACTTGTTTACAAGTCAAAGCCGAACATCAGAAGCCTTATGGAAAGATGCAACCACTTGAGATACCTGAATGGAAATGGGAACTCATCACTATGGATTTCATAACTAAGCTACCTCGTACAGCTAAGCATCATGATACCATCTGGGTGATTGTGGACTGTTTGACCAAGAGTGCTCACTTTCTGCCTATACGAGAGGCTATCTCGTCAGAAACGTTAGCAAGCTTGTTCATTAAAGAGGTTGTATCTAAGCATGGAGTGCCATTGTCGATTGTGTCTGATAGAGATACTCGATTTACTTCGAGATTCTGGAAGAAGTTCCATGAAGCTATGGGAACGAGATTGAACATCAGTACAGCATATCATCCTCAAACCGATAGACAGTCAGAAAGGATGATCCAAACCCTTGAGGATATGCTACGTGCTTGTTTTTTAAACTTTGGAGGAAGTTGGGATGATCATTTGCATCTAGCAGAGTTCTCTTATAACAACAGCTACCATTCAAGTATTGGTATGCCACCGTTTGAGATGCTTTATGGTAGGCAATGTAGAACCCCGGTGTGATGGGGAGAGATTGGTCAGAAAGAGATGGGAAGTTTGGAAGTTGTGCAAGAAACGTCTTCAAAGTTTGATCAGATCAAGGCAAGAATGAAAGCTGCTCAAGATAGACAGAAGTCGTATGCTGATAAGCGGCGACGAACAATTGAGTTTAACGTTGGTGATAATGTGATGCTCAAGGTCTCGCCTTGGATAGGAATTATCCATTTTAGAAAGAGTGGGAAGTTGGGTCCAAGGTACATTGGACCGTTTAAGATTATAGATCGTGTGGTTGAATTGGCTTATAAGTTGGATTTGCCAGGAGAGCTAGAAGGAATTCATTCAACCTTCCATGTTTCTCATCTGAGAAAATGCCTAGCTGATGACACGTCTCACGTGTCACTAATGGAAATTGAGGTTGATGAACAATTGAATTACATCGAGCAGCCGATTGAGATAGTTGACCGCAAGGAAAAGCAACTCCGTCACAAGGTTATACCTTTTGTGAAAGTGATATGGAAGCATCGCAAGGGTTCAGATGCTACTTGGAAAGCTGAGGATGAGATGCGCAAGTTTTACCCGAATTTGTTTATGTAATAGTTAGGTTTCGGGGACGAAACCTCTTTAAGGAGGAAAGACTTGTAACATTCTGCTTTTGATAGGAATTAATAAAATAAATTTCGTTTATTTTATATTGTGTCGTTTATCAGTTTAGATAATAACTGTACACGGTTGGGCTTGGACTTTAGAAGATGGAATATAAGATGGAATGGGCCTTAGGTCCATGGGCTTAATGGAGTATAAATACCCCTTAAACCCTAATCCTTTCCATTATATCCATCTCTACATCATAGCCTATACCATCAAAAATACACACAAACGCTATTCTTTAACACGAGCCTAGATCCGAGGTTGAAAACCCGAGCTTGTTGGTGCAAGATCGTCGTGACAAACCTAAACAACATTAAGACCAGCTCGTGTTCATAGAACGACTTGTTTAAGGTACGTTTATATTTAGAAATCTTTTATATAGGTTCGGTTTGGTTTGGGAAATCATAGATCTGTGTTAGTTTGTTATAAACGAATCCAAAACAACAAATCTTATGGAAATTGATTAGCATTTGATGGGTTAATTGTTAACCTAAAGAAACCTGTATATATATGCCCAAATCGCACCCTTTAAACGTGAATGTTTGGCCGATTGGACACCTAGGGTTTGTAGGCGCTATGATTCCAAGTTCATTGATACCCAAATCGTGATATTTCGTTGAGAAATGAAGGTTTAACTGTAGATCTGGTATATGTTGACTGATTCGTGTTCTTGGCATTTTTGACTTTGACTCTAAGTCAAAGCCTGGATAAGAACAGGGATGATTCGTTAAGATTGATGCAATTCGTCAATTTAACGAAGTAGACTAACGAACTAGGATAGCGAACCAGGTAACAAATCAGGTGATTCGTTACTCACCAGTTCGCTAAGCTCCAATAACGAATTAGACCACAAATCAAGTCATGTCCAGATAGAGAATTGGAATAACGAATCAGAGGATAAGATGACGAATCAAGATAATGAATTAAGGAAGAAAATATAACGAATCGGATCAAAGGATAACGAATTAGCCAACGAATTAGGCTTAATTCGTTACAGAGAATGAGTTAGCGATTTAGAAAATAATTTAAAATTCTAATGGAAAATGTGTTAAGACAGTTAATGAAAATAACTGTCCCTGGCAGCTTAACCCCAGGTAGGGGCTTTGCCTCTTGGAACCCGCTAGGGGATGCCGCCCCTAGAACCCCGCTGCCCCCGGACCCCCGTTCGTTGTGGGTTGTATAAAGATAGAAATACGATATGAGTAGTAATAGTTAATTGATACATGTAAATATTATACAGTTAGCCGTGCACAGTTCAAGAAGGATATAACTATTAACGGTGAACGTAACCGCATTCAGGTGAGTTTCTAGCCCCATTTCCTTGTTATGTTTTCGGGGCTGTGTGCATACTCGATGTGATAGTTAATACTCTTACCTTAACTGGTAAATGTATGCTATGTATGGTTTACATGTTATGTATGTATATCTTAAATGCGAACGAAAGCTTGTCGATATGTGAACGGTCTTCGGATTTTGCACGTGATGATAAGGGAGGTATGTATATGATAGTTGAATGTGAATGATAGATATATGTATAATGTATGAATGTGTATGAATGATCAAAGAAAGTATATGTATGATATGGGTATGTAAAGATAGTATGCACGAAGATGAAGAAAGAGGGATCAGACCCTAATAATATATGAGATAGAGAAAAAAGAGATCAGACCCTAGTAATATATGAGATAGAGAAGTAAAAAGGGATCAGACACTAATATTATCTGAGATAGGCAAGAAAGGGATCAGACCCTAATAATATATGAGATAGACAAAGGAAAGAGGGATCAGACCCTAAGCGTTGAGGCGGTAGCGGGTAAGTCAACGTGAATTCGGTTCATTTTAGTTACTCGTGTTATTGTAGCAGGACAAAAATCAAAAATAAAACAAAGAATTATAAAAATTGAGATAAATCAATGGGGCAGTGTCAGTCGATAAAACTCGAGCGTTGGTGAACCCAATTGCTGGTGATCCCCGGCATTGAGGTGATCGGTGTACGCAAATTAGGTCGGTTTCTGTCACGTTCTTTACAGCACGGCAACTAAAATAAAAAAATGGCATTCGGTTGGTTTTCGTTACGTTCATTGTACAACTGGAACTACAGCAAAACGCGACGAGTCTACACAAAATTCAGTGGGTTTCTATCACGTTCGTTATGTTACTAGAACTAAAAAAAGCAATAACAATAAACAAAACAAAATAACAATAACAAAAAATCCTTTCGACCACTATGGTGCTGCCAAGTGGGCCAATAGGGTCCGTGCGGCACCAAAGTTTATATATATATATATATATATATATATATATATATATATATATATATATAGAAAAAGGTTCAAATAAAAAGAAGAAGTTTCCTAAGAATGGTAATAACCAATAGAATTTTGACATAAACATATGGTGAAAGAATAATTATAGGAAACTATGTCGGTTATGAGTATTTATAGGAAACTATGACGGTTTTTTGTAATTTTAAATCTCAACCATTGATTGATATGATTCAATGGCTATGATTTTTTCTTAGTCTTCCTATGAAACTACTTGTTTTTAGGATAACCCTCCCCTATATATATATATATATATATATATATATATATATATATTAGTAATAGTACTATGAAAATCATCCGTACTATATTTGCTTGACAATTTTTATCCGAAAAAAATTAAGAAAAAGCGAATTTTTGAAAAATCTTGAACCAAAATCCAATTTTTCTGTGTCTATACATGTGTGCATGAAATAAAATAGTTTTGCTTAATTCTAGTACAATCCTACGATTTTGTCAACCCTGACGAAATATTGCACATCTAACAAAATAAAAGCAAGTCGAGTATTTACCTGAATATTACCAATTAAAAAAATGAAGAGCATCAATCCGCCTAGCACTACACAAAGGCTAAAGATCACTTCAAACGAGTTACTTGTTGGCTCGAGATCATTTCCAAATGTACCAAGGCTAAAGAGACCCCAAGCAATTGTATATAGAATCTTGATATTGAGCGAGTTGCTAGAAATAGCAGGAATTGCAAATCCATAAATGCCAAAGTTGTATGGGCCATTCATATCTAAACACAACGGTTTTCTAACCAAGATTGTGGTTGAGTTTCCAGTACACCGATCACCAAACGTCCCCTCAGGATCTAAAAATTGTTGACAAGCCTCATCCACACAAGCCAATGTAATATTGCATGTGTTTTTCTCATTACAATGTTGCCTTTGGCACAAAACCACCCTTTGAATTGCTAAAGCATACCAACATCCACCCACAACCTGTCATAAATTGAAAACATCTGTTAGCCATTAAAAGACTGATATTAAAAGTGTTTACGGTGTATAATGTCTTTTAATCATAAATTGAAAACAACTCTTAATCAATTTAGTTAGTTGTTTTTTTATATCTTATGCTAATTGATTAGTTAATTCCGAGTAGAGGTGGTCAAAAAAACCGGTTACGGAACCGGTTTGGCCGGTTTAACCGAAAACCGGTTTTTTAAAAACCGGTTTTTTTAAAAACCGGTTTGACCGGTTTACGTAACCGGTTTACGTATCGGTTATAAGTTTTGGACCCAAAACCGGTTTTATAACCGGTTATAAAAAAAACCGGTTTTTTTTAATAACCGGTTATTAAAAAACCGGTTAACCGGTTTTTAAAATAACCGGTTATTACCGTTATAAAAAAAACCGGTTAACCGGTTTTTTAATAACCGGTTAACCGGTTTAACCGGTTTTCGAATGTTACCAAACGGCCTTATAGCCGTTTTTTTTGTGTTTTTGACCGTTTTTTAGCCGTTTTTTTTTTGGTTTTTTTACCATTTTACCCCCACAAACATCTATATATAGTTTAGGTTGGGTATTGGTTAGATCACACTTGATTATACAACTCCAAAAGCTCTAAACGTTTATTTCATACGCGATTATACAACTCCAAACGCTCTTCTTTCGTAGTCGTTTATTTCATACTCGAGTATACCACTCTTAATTCGTAGTCGATTATCATGGCCTCCCAAAGTGCTGCTTCATCGGTCAACATGGGTGCCTCGAACACGGGAGAAACCGTCGTTCGGGTCATCCCCACGAAACGAAACCAAGATATTTGGCAACATTTCGACCTATGCGAAATGTCTAACGGAACCCAAAAAGCTAGATGCAAACATTGTTTGAAGTTTTATAACAAAGAAGCAAACTCCAGTTTAAGAGCTCATGTAGAAAAGCCCTCTTGCAAGGTCTTGAAGGACGAATCCGGAAGTAGTTCGCAGCCGGAGATGACGAATCAAGGAACGGTGTTTACGTACGACCTTGAAGCGGTACGTCAACAGTTTGGCAACTTTGTGATTCAACAATCACTTCCTTTCAACCACTTCGACAACCCTCAATTCACGCAGATGATGCAAACGTATGTTCAACCACGCTACCAACACGTAAGTCGTTCGACCCTTAGAAGAGATATGCTTAAAGCATGGAAAAACGCTAAATCCGAACTAATTTCATACTTTTCAAACTTACAAACTGGTGTGAACTTAACCACGGATGTGTGGTCGGTACCTAATGGTTCGCCCGACTCATACATTTGTGTGACGGCTCATTGGGTTGACCCCCGGTCGTGGCAAATGATGAAACGAACCGTTGCGTTTCAATTGTTTGATTACCCGCACACGGGTAGAAATATTTTTAAACTCTTGGATAAAGTCATTCGACAATACAAGATTGAAGATAAAATCTTTTCAATATCGTTTGATAACGCGTCCAACAATACGGCCGCGGTTGGCCATTTAAAATTAAAGTATAAACCTATCTGTGATGGAGCGTTTTTTCATAGCCGATGCATTGCACATATTATCAACTTGGCCGTGCAAGATGGGTTAAACGTGATCGAAACGCAAAGAAACAATTTTAAAAGAATGTTACGAGATGTTTTTAGCAACAATTCAACATTTTCAAGATACAAAAAATTTTGTGAAGAAGCTAACTGTCAATGGTTGGGGCCTAACTGGGATTGTCCAACAAGATGGAACTCGACTTGTGAAATGTTTGAGAAAGCCATCCAACAAAAACAATCGTTAATTGCGTTTCATCAAATTTTGTCAAATAGGGGTAAATGTGCACCGTACGATCCTAGAAACTGGTTATTGATTGAGATCGTTACGGAGGTTCTTCAAATTTTTAAATCTTGCACAAGTAGTTTATCCGGGGTTTACTATCCAACAAGCCCCATTGCTTTACCAAAAATTGCTGTCATGTGCACAAAGTTGAGTGACCTTCATTGTAGGGGTGCACCTTATTTTGATATGGGTGTAAAAATGAAAGAAAAATTTAAAAAATATTTTCAAGAACTACCCGCTGTTTTGACCTGTGCTGCTGCGTTAAACCCTTGCATCAATGTTGGTGGTGTTGAAGCTTTAATAGAAAAAATTTGTGATGAGCTAGGGTTAAACGACGATCAAAACCCCTATTATAGCCAAACTTTAAAGAATGATTTCAACACCACCTTGGCAAACATGTATGATGTTTACCTTACAAGATACGGGTCGTCTTCCCAAATTCATGACTCGTTAAGAGCTGTTGCCCAATCCCAATCCCAAACCGACCTTGAAATGGGGATGTACTACATGATTTGGGAAGACGCCGGTAAACGTCAAAGGGTAAACACCCCAAGCAGTGAACTTGGAAGGTATGGTGGTACCAACTTTGTGAAACACATGACTCCGGATGAATTTAGAAGTCTTGATTTGCTGGCTTGGTGGAGAGGTAAGGAGGATGAGTTTCCGATCCTCGCCGCCATGGCCAAAGATTTACTAACGGTCCAAGCTTCCACGGTAGCTTCGGAGTCTGCTTTTTCTGTTTCTGGCAGGGTTATATCGATTAGGAGGACTCGACTCACTCCACCAGCTGTAGAGATGTCGATTTGCTACAAGGATTACTTGGACTCTTTAGACAGGGCACAACATCAACGCTCACTCGAGGGGGAAATGGACTATGAGGCGGCCTTGTATGAAGACGAGGTCAATCAAGGACACACTCAACCAATGACCGATGAAGAAGCCGCGTACGACGATTACCTAAGGAATAGCTCGGGATCGGGTAGCGAAGAAAATGAGTAACAAACATCAACTTGTTAATGTAATCGTGTCTAAACATTCTTTAATGTTTGTATTTTTGAGTTACGAATATGCGATAACGATTTAATGTTTGTATTTTTAATGTAAAAGCTATAAATGAAAGTTATGTGTTTTTAATCTTCCAAGCAAAGAATGCTAACAACGAAACCCTAAACCCTAAAGCAAAAAAAAAAAAAAAAAAAAAAAAAAAAAAAAAAAAAAAAAAAAAAAAAAACCGGTTAACCGGTTAGACCGGTTTTTAAAAACCGGTTATAAAAAAACCGGTTTAATAACCGGTTCTAACCGGTTTCTAAACCGGTCCAAACCGGTTTGGCCGGTTTGAGTTTTCAGCAATAATAACCGGTTAATAACCGGTCCGGTTATTAACCGAACCGGTTTTTTTCTGGATAAAAAAAACCGGTCCGGTTAAAAACCGAACCGGTTTTTTCAAAAAAACCGATTTGTGCACCTCTAATTCCGAGAGTAGTTGATTTACCAGTAGGATTCCTTTCCCAATTTGTTGTTTATCCAAAGTAGTTTTTTTGGTTTTAATATATTGGCCTTTTAAAAAAAAAGTTGTGAAGAGGTATGTACCCGCCTCAACACCGAGCGAGGCGGGTCAACCCACAAGATATAGACAAGAGGCTTGAAATCAAGACATTATGAAGGCACAAAGCCAAAACCTATGCGCATGGCGCATATCACATATGCTCATGCATCACATGCTCAGGCATCACATATGCTCAGGCATCACATATGCTCACGCGTATCACATGCTCACGCATATCACATCCGCGCGTGGCGCATATCACATGCTTGTGCATATCACATCTGCGCATGAAACATCTGCGCGTGAGAATAAAGAGAAGACCTCGCGCATCCTCAGGATGGGCGCATATCACACATGCACATAATCAACCTCGTCCTTATCCAAATTAGGGTAAGGACAACCTTGATTGTGCACGTCAGACAACCTTCCAGAAGGTATCTTTTTAAGGAATAAGAATATGCTGATGTTGACAGCTGCCAATGAAAGGTGGACAACTCAGCAAAACCCACGTGCAACTAACCAATGAAAAAGCACCAGGTGTCCCAAGGACACGTGGCGCGAAGCTATAGGAGGAGGCCAAAAAGGCCCTAATTGGGTCTGAGCCCAATCATTGGAAACTCTAGCACTATAAATACCACATCAACTCCACAAGGAGAGAAATGCCCTATTACACAGTATTCAGCTATATTAAGCAATACACTCCAATTTCCTTACTCTCAGATTATTATCTTCTCCTACAAACTCTTATTCTCACACCGGAGGGTTACCCCAAAGAGGACCCCTCTGTCCCTTTCTGAGGGGTGAGTTTACGGTGCTGTTCATTTTGTAGGTGGAAGAATCCAGATCCCAGAGAACCATCGGTGAAATAGCATAATCACACCCGAGGAAAGTTGATCGTCTATCAGTGAGTCGATTCACGTTTCTTCATTGGCGCCATCCATGGGATATTGCAAAATCACTTACAATATGACAAGGATTAAGTAAAATAATTTCATTACAACCTTGTTCTTATTTCAACGTGCAAGCATATCTTATATTCAACAAGCAAACATGCAATATAAAGAGATGATTCGGGAATGCGCAAGATGCGAATAAGGGAAAAACAAAATTTCATTCCAAAGTATTGAAATTTACAAGTTTACAAGATGATGAGATACAAACTACAAATAAAAAAAAAAACATGAAGGGCTTCTCAAGTCTCCACGTCGACGTCAGCCTCTTCATCGTCCTCATCACCGCCCTCAGCATCTGGCGCAGCCCGCTCCTCGTCATCTCCAAACTAACCATAGTCAAGTTGTTCATCCTGAATGGAGTCTTCTATCACAATAGTGTCAGGAGCGGGTCCTTTGGCCACGCCAGAGCCGCTAGCAGGGGCAGCATTCCCCGCGCCATCATCGCCGCCACCAGCCCCTTCGCACTCGTCAAGTAATTTCTTTAGCGCGCCGAGATCGGGCTGGTCAGCAAGCGCGGATATCTGCAAATCATAAGGAAAAATATGAGTACAAAAAGACTTGGAAAATAAGTCAAGGTAATCTCATTAAGGTTAAAATACCTGCGCAAGGATGGGAATGGGAGTATTCAAATACTTCTCCCCCATCTCGGCCATGTCCGCGCAGGCAACGTCGAGCTGATAAGGGTATTCGGATGGGTTCTTCTTCAGCATGCTATATTCACAGCCATCCTTAAACCCTTCAGCTCGTCCCACCAAGCGCGCGGCAGCGTTGCAATCCATCACAAGGGCCTGAAACTCGTTTGAGTATTTCATCGCGTAAGCGCAACGAGTCATACCCTGTGAGATTAGCCATTGGCGATCCTGCGCGAGGGAAGAAACAGACGTCTCGAGAGCAGGAATATGAGAGTTTAACAACTCAACAGTTTCCTTAGTCTGTTTCAGCTCTTCTTTGTCGGACGCTGCTGCCGCCAAGGCTTCTTCCTTTTCCGCTCGCGCAAAATCGAGGGCTTCCTGGCTAGACGCTGCCGTCGCCAAGGCTTCATCTTTCTCGGCCCGCGCGGCCGCCAGCTCCTTCTTCAGGCGCGCAACCTCACTCTCCAATGATGATTTGTCAGTTATAGACTGGACAAGAGCTTGGTCACGCGCCTCCGCGTCCAGCTCCAAGTCGCGCACTCTACGCGCGTACTTGGCTGAATCCGCCTCGGCTGCCTGTAGCTTCTCCCGTGCAGCCTGTAGCTCATGCCCGCGCTTCACGAAGGCGGTGTTGGCACTTGCTCTGTTCTCGCTGAGCTCTGCTTGGAGCTTCTCAGCTCTCTCTCGAGCATCAGAAAGATGCCAAGCAGACACTTTAGCCTCTTGCTTGGCTTCCGCAAGAGCATCACGTACCTTTACGTAATCATAGCGAAGCTCTTAGGAGGCAGCAAAGAAAGCCGACCCAGCAAACAGATGATCGTTGAGCAAGTCATCGCGAGCGCGGCCCTCCTGAAACCTCCTTTCAGCTGGAGGCACAGAATGAGCCCAGAAGTCCTCACACACACCCATGGACTGAAATGAGCTGTCTTTAGTAATATTCCATCTTGGGCGGTAAATGTGATCGGCTTCCTGCAAACACAAAGTAATTATCTAAGTCATCAAAACACTAATATGGAAGTCCGCGCAGCGGAGCAAAAAACAAACCTATACCTGCGGGGATGAAGCAGAAAAGTCAGCGCCAGCCCCACGAGAAGACTGCGCCGCGAAATCTCGTGGCGCTGCAGGGCTGGCGCGGCCGCTTTCGGAGCCTTCAACTTGAACCTCCTCATCCTCTGAAACAGGCCTTTTCTCCTGCGACCTAGAAGAACCAAAATCGGTCTCGCGAGGAGGGCTGCGCGCAGTAGGAGGTGAGGGAGGTCTCGACGCCGCCAGATCGGCGCGTAAAACGGCCTCCTGCTCCTTAGTAATCCCGATGAGGGGAGATTCAGCGCTTGCAGGAGCAGGAGCAGAACCAACGGCGCTTGCACCGGCGCCAGCAGTGCCGCCAGCAGCTTGAACGCCAGCTATGACTCCTATGAAAAATCAACAAAAACAAATGATTCATGACTTGATCTAAAAGAAAAAGTCAGAAAATAAAAGTGCAATGTATACCTTGGCGCAACGCGGTTCGCGAGTTAAACATCGCCATGAAGTCCATTCTCCCCTTTTTTGAGGGTAAAACAGGGGACTTCGAAGCGACCTCCGGCGCAGCCTCGGCACCTTGTTGCGCCTGAGGTTGATCCACCAACGTCGTCGGCTCTACAAACATTTGAGTGAGCAAAGATTCATTAGTAATTCTATCAGAATCGCTCTCATAGAACCATAAAGGATAAGCAAAGTATACCTGTCGAAGAGGAAACGGCAGGCGCAACGCCGCTCCCCTTTTCCGCCACGCCAACGGAGGAGGTAGCGGCACCATACCTCGTGTGGACAGGAGGTCTGCCCACTTTTTGAGGCAGGGAAGACAAGGAAAACGTGGAGGTAAACTCCTGGGTTTTCTCAAGTCCCCTCGCCTGAGTAGGAGGATCCTGAGCAACAGGGGCAACATCTTTCTTCTGTTTCTTACTGGCCCCTGCGCCAGTTTTCCCCTTAGCTTTACGCTTTAGTTGGGGCAACTCAGCCTCCTCCTCCTCCTCTTCCGCGAGCTCCAGCTCGTAGTTCTCAAGCGCGTCTACAATACGTGCAATAGAAATGTTAGCCAAATTTGGTATTATAAAGGCAAATGCATAAGTACAAAGGCTTACCAGGCGCATCGCTGTCAAAGAGAAATCCCAGATCAACAGGGATGAACATGTCATCGAAGTGATCGGGGAAGCCAACCTCCCCAGCGCCCAGCGTGACGGAGCCACCCTCCATATGCTCATCATAGGCGGCGTGGACATACACCTTGCTGACTGCACAAAACAAGTCAAATGATATCAGCAAAACGAATTATATTCGCGCAGAAGTAATGCATTGAGTTAACTTACACAAGCCGTCAACTTGGATAACGGGCTCAGTCGCGCTGTCGGCCCACCTCCTGCTCATACCAACCCCCACCAGAGCCTCCTCACAAATGTTCTTGGCGGGGGATGGTTCGGCAGTCAACTTTTTAACCCAGGCGCCAGTTGGGTTCTTGAAGACACCCACATCCGCAGGTTCAGAAGAGATCGCGCGCATGGTCATGCGGATGGGGATCACACCAGCCCTGATATAGAAAAATCTCTCGGACCAGTCATGAAGGCTCTTGAATGAAACAGTGCAGCACTTGACCTTCTGACTGCGAGGTATAAATGAGAACCAAGAATCTTGGATCTTGGGCTTATAAAAAAACTGAAAGCGCCGAGGGGTGGGCTCCTCGCGCTGAGATTTGCACATGAACTCAAAGTGAGTCATGCGCACGAGTCCAAACGGATGGACTTGGGATATATGAATCCCATAAAACCTAAGCAGCGCACCCACAAACCTTGTCATCGGGAGACGAAGGTTGCAGTGGGTGAAAAAATGGCAATAAAGGGATATATAGCCGGTGGGCGGGTCCGCCGCCGTTTGCCCGGCCGCCGGCAGCATGCAGCCATACTCAGGGAGAAAACCCTGAGAGGCGATAAGGCTGTCAAAATCGGACTGCCTCAGTTTACAGGGGATCTCATCCCACTTCTTTACTGCCTTGGTCTTCCCTACCTTCTCCGATGAGGCCTCAGCAGCCCTCTTCCCCTTGCCGGTCTTCTTCAACGTAGACATTACTAACGATTTCACACGGCAATGGCTGGGGGAGAATGTGTTGTCTGGGCTATCAGACATACAACGGAGTCAGGCACGAGTTGCTTCTGAAGAACGGAAATCTGGAAGATAGACAATCGGAATAGAAAGGAAAGCTCTGAATAAACAACAAAGAAGATGAAGGATAAAAAACTCAAAAGGGCTGGCTTTTATAGGCCCAGGAGAGAGAAAAATTGGTGCTGATCGGACTTCACGCGCCCCCATTCGCAGGTGTAAGCCAACGCGAGCGCGACACGTGTCCCTGACACTGTGTGAGGGGACACGAAAAGAAACGATACAGGGGCTGCCAGAGTTCACGCGCCACCACTCGCAGGAACGGACCAACGCGAGCGCGACACGTGTTCCTGACAATATGTGAGGGGACATGAAAGGCAACTGTAGCACCTCGAGCACACGAAAAGTCTGACACGTCTCCATCACTGACGCATGTCAGCAACAACCAACAAAGTAAAGGGACGATTCGTTTTCAACCAAAAGGATAGAATTTCGCGCAACGATGTGTAATAAGAAGAAAAGACAAAACACTACTAAAAGAGCAAACTATTAAGTCTAATATCTATCTTACCTTGCTCGCGCGAGACAAGACACACATTAGACTGGGGGGGCTTGAAGAGGTATGTACCCGCCTCAACACCGAGCGAGGCGGGTCAACCCACAAGATATAGACAAGAGGCTTGAAATCAAGACATTATGAAGGCACAAAGCTAAAACCTATGCGCATGGCGCATATCACATATGCTCACGCATATCACATATGCTCATGCATCACATGCTCATGCATCACATGCTCATGCATCACATGCTCAGGCATCACATATGCTCTGGCATCACATATGCTCACGCATCACATATGCTCACGCGTATCACATGCTCACGCATATCACATCCGCTCGTGGCGCATATCACATGCTTGTGCATATCACATCTGCGCATGAAACATCTGCGCGTGAGAATAAAGAGAAGACCTCGCGCATCCTCAGGATGGGCGCATATCACACATGCACATAATCAACCTCGTCCTTATCCAAATTAGGGTAAGGACAACCTTGATTGTGCACGTCAGACAACCTTCCAGAAGGTATCT
Organism: Bidens hawaiensis; assembly: GCF_021521415.1. Taxonomy (NCBI): domain Eukaryota; kingdom Viridiplantae; phylum Streptophyta; class Magnoliopsida; order Asterales; family Asteraceae; genus Bidens; species Bidens hawaiensis. Next base: position 226,151 of record NW_027505088.1, on the reverse strand, counting down.
TTTTAAGGAATAAGAATATGCTGATGTTGACAGCTGCCAATGAAAGGTGGACAACTCAGCAAAACCCACGTGCAACTAACCAATGAAAAAGCACCAGGTGTCCCAAGGACACGTGGCGCGAAGCTATAGGAGGAGGCCAAAAAGGCCCTAATTGGGTCTGAGCCCAATCATTGGAAACCCTAGCACTATAAATACCACATCAACTCCACAAGTAGAGACATGCCCTATTACACAGTATTCAGCTATATTAAGCAATACACTCCAATTTCCTTACTCTCAGATTATTATCTTCTCCTACAAACTCTTATTCTCACACCGGAGGGTTACCCCAAAGAGGACCCCTCTGTCCCTTTCTGAGGGGTAAGTTTACGGTGCTGTTCATTTTGTAGGTGGAAGAATCCAGATCCCAGAGAACCGTCGGTGAAATAGCATAATCACACCCGAGGAAAGTTGATCGTCTATCAGTGAGTTGATTCACGTTTCTTCAAGTTGTTTACCCATATTTTATTCTATTCCTTGTCAGTTCGCTTTCTAATAACCTTCTTGATTCCTATTCGTTGTGGTTATAGTATTCTTCAAGTTTTTATTAGTTCTATAAGTTTGTATGTTGGGAATAACAATGGAAAAGAAAAGGAAAAGACAAAAAGTACGGGCCATGCAAATAGAAGACAAGGAAAAGACAAAATTTTCGAGTTGTGCAAGTACATGCACGAGATTGGTTAGCCTTTCTCGAGATACGAAGCTAAAACGCTTAAAGAGCAAAACGGTCTATGTGTAGCTATCCACAATTTTTGGCGCTATTGGAAACCGTTACTATAATCATGATTATGTAAAGGGTTTCACAATAGAAGCCGTGTTCACATTTTATTACATTTCTTCAATGATTTTGTCAAGTTAACCAAAACTTTTATTGATATTTCATGTTTGATATATGGTTACGCTACCCCATGAAACCCACCCCATCCTCGTGATATTTAATCGTATTTCACGCAATCATATCCTCAAATACTTATAACCTCAATTTTGTTCACGTATGAAACTCATCGTACGATATTATTGTTAATGGTATCATTGTTCATCCCAACCTCATGTACTCGCTTATTGGATTTTCTCATTTTCACTTATCAGATTTCTCATTTACACTTATCGGATTTCTCATTTTCATTTATTGGATTTCTCCTTTCCACTTATCAAAGTCCTCATTATCAGGTTTCATTTATCGATTTATTTAGTACCTCGATTTATAGACATTGACATTTATCTTGATGACTTTTAACTTCAAATCTAATTTCATATTGTTTACCCTATAACTATATCTATTCAACCATCTATACTTATTTAACCAAATTGTTATTTTAACCCCGGGTCATATCATGTGAATCATTAAATTTTGAGTTGTTTCAATTATTTACCTCATTTTTTTTCTTCTTGTTCCTACTTATTTAAAAGTCAAACTCAAAATGGTCAACCGCTAGTATTGGTTTAGAATAATTGAGCAATGCATCAAGTTTCCTTTACTATGAGTGAGTATGCACGAGTCCATCTGTCGGCTTACATACATTGTATCCCCTAGGGTCCGTTTCTTATTGGTATTGAGACGCGCGCAAGGGAGGAACAAATGTATGACTAATGGCGGATTTTGATCAAGTCAATAATTCAGATTGTACGAAGTACAGCAGTGATCAAGTTTAATGACTCTAGGTTTGCTCTAAAAGCAAATGAAATATTCATGCATATGAACACCCAGATGATTAAGCCGCATAAAGACTCACAGTGTCCAGAAACCTAACGCTTGTTATTTGCTTTATTATATTTTTGGGTGATCAAACAACTATAAGGCTTGAGTATGACAGGTTATTACATTTCCGCCATCCTCACCGAGATTTTTGCTAGAGACTAACACCTCTTTCAATTTGGCGTTTCTTTATGTTTATATCGCATACTTTACTTTAATGACTTGTTTAAGACCTACATGCACCAATGCAATTAAGCACTCAGTCTTTTAAGCTTATTTCTTGCTGGATTTGGGGTCAAAACAATCAATGTACTATCATTTTCTCTTTTTGCTTCAAAAACTTAAAATTTTGAGGACCATAAAACAAAATGAATTTAATCGCCCCAGTCACTTTTAGTCTATAGATTAATGGCTACAGGTAGATAACATGACCAATACATGCAAGCATGCTCCACAAACTTAAATAACCGACAAAATTTTCAGCGAGAAAATTAAGTAAAAACGCATAACAAACGCCCCAATTACTTTCCATTGTCAGGTAAATGGATATTCCGAACATTTACGAGTAAATCTGAGGACCAAACATATACAAGTATATGTCCTTCAAATATGAGTAATTGACATACTTTTTAGCGAACGTATGCAAAAATCTTTTTGGTTTTTCTCTTTACATACATAAAACACAATCTTTTTGTCTTTTTCAGATTTTTCTATACAAGACGAAAGATTCACAATCTTTTTGATTCTTCAAATTTTCTTATAAATAAAATAAAACTTCACAATCTTTTTGGATTTTCGGATTTTTCCTATACAAACGAAAACATAATATTTTTTTGTTTTTGGGATTTTAAAATGTTTTTGGATTTTCAAAATTTTAAAGAAAAACATTAAAGACATGAAAACACAATATTTTTTATTTTTCAAATTTTTCAATGTTTTTGGGTTTTAACTATACAAACTAAAAGCATAATATTTTTGTATTTTCTATTTTTCACCCCCCTAAAATCCAAAATCAAAATAAAATTTAAAGTAAAAATAAACTGAAAATAAAGATAGTTATCCTTGTTTTAGGATATCAGCAAGGGTCTTCAATCCATTTAAACAAAGCAAAAATTGAAAACGTGTTTTGTCAAATGCTTTGGTAAATGGATCGGCTTTTGGAAAATCAGTATGTACTTTCTCAAGATCAATTAACTTCTTTTCAAAACAATCACGTATGAAATGATATCGAATTTCGATATGTTTCGTTTTAGAGTGGTGCACAGGATTTTTGGTGATGCTAATGGCAGCTGAGTTATCAATTAAAATGGGAGTAGTAAGAAACTTCAAATCGTCGACGCGAAGATGTTGTTGTATCCACAAAACCTGGGAACAGCAACTCGAGGCTGCAACATATTCAGCTTCAGCGGTTGAAGTGGAGACCGTTGTCTGCTTCTTACACTGCCAGGAAACAAGCCGGCTTCCTAAGAATTGACACCCTGTTGTAGTCGATTTAAAGTTAATCTTGCAACCTCCATAGTCTGAGTCTATTAAGCGGTAAAATCAAAAGTTATCGTTCTTGGGGTACCATAACCCGATGTCCGGATTGCCCCTCAGATATTGAAGAATACGCTTGACCGCTGCCAGGTGAGTCACTCGGGGACTCGCTTGGTACCTAGCACATAAACAAACAACAAACATTATGTCGGGTCGAGAAGCAGTAAGATACATCAAAGAATCAATCATTGCTCGATAGAGAGTAGGATTGTTAGTATCTTCCAATTCATCCGGTGATAAATTGTGACCCACGGGGAGAGGAGTAGAAGGGGTTTTTCCGGCAGTAATTTTGAATCGGCTCAAGACATCATTCACGTACTTAGTCTGGTGAATGAAGATTCCTTTCGCAGACTGATGAACCTGCAACCCTAAAAAGAAGTTCATCTCTCCTATCGAACTCATTTCAAACTTGGTTTGCATTGACTTTTCGAATTCCTTACATAACGCGTCATTTTTTGACCCAACTATAATGTCTTCGACATAATTCTGAACGAGGAGAAGATCATCACCAATGTTTTTATAAAATACAGTTCAGTCAACAGTCCCTCGTTTGAAGCTGTTATCAGTCAGATAGTTGGCAAGCGTGCCATACCAAGCTCTCGGGGCTTGATGTAGACCATACAGAGCCTTGTTTACGCGATAAACTCGGTCAGGATAATCAAGGTCTTCAAAGCAAGGAGGTTGTAACACAAACACTTCCTCGTGTAGTTCACCTTTGAGAAAAGCACTTTTAACATCCATTTGATAGACTTTAATATTCTTGTAAGCCGCATAAGCCAGAAAAATACATATAGCTTCCAATCTTGCAACCGGAGCATATACCTCAGTGTAGTCTATACCCTCTTGCTGATGGAAACCTTGCACCACTAGTCGTGCCTTGTTTCTCACGATCACCCCACGATCGTCCTTTTTGCATTTAAATACCCACTTAGTTGGAATAGGTTTCTTAACTTTAGCGGGTTTGTCGATAAGATCCCAAACACCCAAACGTGCGAATTGTTGCAATTCCTCTTGCATAGCTTCTACCCAAGAAGGATCTTGAAGTGCCATACGAGTTGTTGTTGGCTCAACTTGGGATAGAAAGCAAGTGAATTTGGCAATATTTACAATTACAGACGAATGTAAATCTGCATAAGCACACAGTACATTATTCTTACTCAAAGAAGCAACTTGATGACGTGTTTGAACGCCTGCATCAAGTTCTCCAATGATGTTTTTTTTTAGGTGATAATTATGAATCCTATGAGTGGGATTCTCAGGAACAGCAACATTTTCGAATATGTTAGTGTAATTTTCTCCAAGCTCATGATATGAATCATCACTTTCAAGTTCAATAACTTGATCAACAACTTGATTATCGTCAGAAGAAGTAGAAGCATTATCAAAAGAAGCTTGAGAATCATCACTCGGATCTTTAGTTGGAGCAACGGTTGGAGCTTCAACATCATTAGAAATTGAAAACCTTGGAATTACCAATTGATCTTCAAAGCATGCACGAACCAGGTCTTCATCTGGTTGCTCAGTGATTGGAGTAAATGAATTAAATAAACTATCATAATCAAACATCCATTCGGGACCTTTCCCTTGAGGAGGTGTGGTGTACTTTTGACAGTCCACATGGTACAATTCCTCAACACAACCAGAAGTGAAATTAAATACCCTTTTCTTTGAAGAAGCATAACCCAAGAAATACCCCTCGATAGCTTTTTCATCAAACTTATCACATCCTTTTTCAACATCGTACAAGGACACCCGAAAGGTTCCAAGTAATTTAAGTTAGGCTTTTGGTTGTTCAAAAGCTCATAACTCATCTTCTTGAGTCTTTTAACAGTTAGAACCCGATTGAGTGTATAACAAGCAGTATTTACCGCATCATTCCAAAATTGGGCAGGAAGCTTATAATCGGCAAGCATAGTTCTAGCAGCTTCAATGAAAGTTCTGTTTTTCCTTTCAGCAACACCGTTTTGTTGTGGTACATATGGAGCATTGTATTCTCGATGAATTCCTTTTTGTACACAAAAGAAATCCAATACAGTATTTTTAAATTCAGTACCATTATCACTTTGAATTCTCCTCACTTTTTGCTTGTATAGTGATTCAATCTTAAGAGATTAAATTTTGAACAAGAACAGGTGTTTGATCTTTCAAGCTCATAAATAAGACCCATGAGTATCTTGAATAATCATCGGTAAAATCTCCAGAGATACTAGCACGATTCACTGGACCGAAAAGATCCATATGAAGTCGTTCAAGAGGAATATCAATGGAATTCAATAACTTAGACAGATGTGACTTTTACTTCTATTTGCCTCTCTTGCAAGCAATACAGTGGTCCGATAACTTAAGGTTCTTCAAAGAAACACCCTCAACTAAGTCATTCGCCATTAAATAATTCATCTTTCGAACATGAATGTGACACATTCTACGATGCCATAGAATAGAGTCCTTCTCGGTTGCTTTTGAGACAAAACATGTTTCGATCGATGTTAATATTTTAGAACTCATATTTAAGACATAAATATCATTCGATCGAGGTGATCACAGACAACCATGTCCTCGGGAATTACGTATCCCGGTTTCACAATCGTACATTCTTTATCGGTAAATATTGTAGTGTACTTCTTGTCACAGATTTGTGACACACTTAATAAGTTATGGTCTACCTTGTCACAGTAATTGACCATCTCAAATGTAATATGACCATTTGAAACTTCACCTTCTTGTGTGATCACATCCCCAGAATTCCCAGCAAACGCCACATAACCCCCTTGAATATTTCTTACATTTGTTAAGAGGTCGAGATTTCCAGTAATATGACGAGAACATCCACTATCCATTATCCAGTTTTCACCAGACACGGTCTTGGATGTACCCTACACACAAAGTAATCGTGATTAGTTCAAAAAGGCAGCCCAAGACTCAGTCTTGGGCACCTTTTGATTTTCATGAGAAGAAGTAAATTTAGCCGAACTCAATTGTTGTTCAGCAACTTGAGAATAAGTTATAGGCCTTTTAGACATTCATCTCAGATAGGCCGCTTGAACAACATTTGAGTTTACGTTCTTGCATATTGGCTCAGTTGGAACAAACTTCGGTTTAACTTGACCATAAGTTTCATTCACATGAACTACCTTTTGTGGATTCACATTTGAGAACATGATGTGAGTATCATCATCACACGACAAAGGTCGCTTCAAAATCTCCTTTATCAAAGGAACTGGTTTCGATTGGTCCTTGACAAATGTATGAAGATTTTGAGATTTCTTCTATCCACAGTTTCTCATAACATGACCTTGTTAACCACAAAGAAAACAACTTCGCATGTCCACATGATCAGTTTGAGATTTTGCAAAAACAGATGCCACAGAAGGTTGATGACTCACGTTCTCAGTAAAACTCCTGACCAAATCATCAGACAACACCGATTTCTTTTTCAAATAGAAATCAAGATTAGAGCAGTTTGAAAAGCTTTGCAACGTGTCAGTTCCAGTAGATTTCACAAACTGAACTTTCTTAGCATTTTTTAATACTTGTTTAGCTTTAACCAATGGGTCTGATGTGTTTGATGTTTTGGCATTAGCATACTTACGTTCAAGATCTTTTATCTTGGAGGTTTCATTGTGAAAGACACTTTCATTCAGTTCCGGTTTGATGATGCTAATCGGAATGTCTTTCTCAGTGAACATCTTGTCTATTCCTTTTAATTTAAACACACGACCAGTTGATGGATTGGAAATGTTAGGATTGATGAAACATATCAAATCCTCATCAGAAATTCTGGGTTTTTTCTGATTTCTTTGCCTTTACTGGTTTAACCTTGACTTGATCTTCTTTTCTCACATGAGTTCTGTGTGAACCATACACAGCCTCCTCAAATTCATGAGGTTCACAAAGAATGTGATTAGAAATTGGAAAGTTCTGGTTCTTGTGTATCATTTCGGGTTCAAACACATCCTCAATGATAACTTTATTAACATTCTCAACAAATACTTTGTTGCTTTCAACATGAGGTTTTTGAGTTGGTGGTTGGACTTTAACATTTTCATATTTTACTGGTTCAGGTTTGTCAGAAACAACAGATTCTTTCATAATCACATCTTCTTCTTTTCTAGCAAAAGGATTTGATGTATAATCATTGTAAAACAGTGGTAGAATTTCAACAAAACCTATATCCTTTTTAGAATCTTTTTGCTTACCAGATACTTTGATTATCTCATTTAGCAAAAATGATGAGTTTCTAAAATTGCCCAACTTGTTTTTCAACTCAAGAACTTCATTCTCAAACTCAGTTATCTTAGAACGATGTTTCAAAATTTCGTGAAATTTTTTATCGTTAATCGTCATTTTAACGGATAACTCAGCTTTGAGATCATAATTACTTGTCGACAAGGCTTCAATTTTCTCCCTAGATCTCATATGAGATTCTAAAGATTGTCGATATGTATCCTTAAGTGAATCAATTTCTTTCACTAAACAGTCATTGTGATTTTCAAGGATTCTAACTTAGGCTTGTTTTTCTCACATTCAATACAAGAAACAGAAGAACTAACCTCATTGATTTTGGCCATGCAAGCAAAAGTAGTTGGAAGCTTTTCACACGAGTCGTCATAATCAGACTCAGGTATCATTGTCAGACAATAGCTCACTCCCACTTGCATCTTGAAGATTTTCAGACTCGAACACAGCCAGATTAGCTTGATTGTCATTGCACAACAATCTTTGTGACCAATCAGTTCCATCCATGTTGGACAGCTTAGCTTGTGACCCAGAAGAATATGGTTTGGTTTCAGAAGACTTCCCAACATCATTTCCATTTTTCCTAGATGAACTTTGATCTTATTTATAAGGACCAATATACTCCTTCTTAGGCTTATCACATTCTTTAGCAAAATACCCAAACTCTTGACAGTTATAGCATTTAACCTTCAATTTATCAAACCCCAGCTTCTTGTTTAATGATGGAAGATCTTTGCCTGTTCGTTGCATGAACTCTTTCACCTTTCTAACAATCATAACCATATTCCATTTCAAATCCATGAGTTCCAAATCATCAGGATCGATTTGGTCATAATCTTCATCAGTTAAATCACTTGTAGCAATTTTACTACTAACCAAATTCTCATAAGACGTCATGAAAGCAGATAAGAAGGCAAAGTTTTGTTCAGCCTCCCTCATGTTCACATTTGGTTGTGACGAGAATTTATTTGCAAGAGTTGCATTTCAAGACCCTCCAGAAGACCAGAAGCACCAGGTGACCCAGAACTTCCAGCAGTATAGAAACAAGCACGTGGATCACTATAGATAGTTGTAGCATTGTCACTTGCATTTTGAGTTAAAAATGCAATGATTGGAGAAATTGTTGAACCCAAAGGCATACTTCCATCATAAAAGGCTGGATCTTGATTGTCTTTAAAAGACTTTTCACACTTAAGATCATATTCACGAGCTTCGATCTTTTGCATGAATTCAGTTGCAGTCAAATCTTCATTACTGAAATAATTATTTTCCTTCAAAACCATTAAAAAGTAGAGTAGGAACTCGGTAAAGCACTCTTGATGGTATCAATCCTCTAAACTTCAGAAGTTTCCAACTTCATCTTGTCCATTTCAGCTATCAGGTGATTAAATCGTGTTGTCATCTCTTCAACAGTCTCACCCTTAAGCAAATTAAAATTTCTAAATTGAAACTTTAACATCACTTTCTTGCTTTCAGCAGTGTTACCCATACTTCTCATACGAATATGCTGAAACAACGAAGCATAAATTTTGATGCTACCAACTTGATGAAATATGTTATCAGGTAATGCCATTGTAAGTTTTGACTATGCTTTCGTTTCAATCTCCAAAGATTTCTTTTCTTCTTGAGAATACTGTGAGATAGATTTAGGAGTGAATCCAATTGTCTCATCTCCGATCATGGGAACCGCATACACTTCATCCGAACAATAAGAACAATCAGGGTACACAGAACCCAAATGAGCACGAAAACGAGGTTCTCATTTAGCAAAATAACTAAATTTCATCAATCTATGACACTTTGAATGACATCCAATCTCCGAGTCCAATTGTAAAATTTGTTGCATAAGCATATTTTGGGAAGCTAATGCATACATACCAGCCATTTTGAAAAATAACAAGACAATCAAACTTCAAGGGTTGAAGTTGAAAATATCTTTAACGAACTAGTGAACAGTAAGGTTAACGAATTGTGAACAGGGTTTAACGAATCAGGAACAGTAGCACACGAACTAAGTCAACGAATCAGATCAAATTGACGAATTAATTTGACGAAATAGGCTAACGAATCAGATTAACGGATCTGAATTCAAAGTGTCGAATTAAGGTAACGAATCACTAAGGTTACTTAACGAATCAAGTAACGAATCACTAAGTGAATCTTAACGAATCAGCTGGAGAACCAGAATAACGAATTAGCTACAGTTGATAAAGAATAAACTATAACGAATCAGTTTGTTAAAACGGTTATAACAAACTCTGACAACTATTGCCACGTGGCAAAAGGTTGTTAGATTTAAGGTTAACGAATTGGACACGTGTCTCACGATTTAGATGACACGAATAAGAATATGTAACAAACTGGATCACGAATTAGCGAACTACGCTAACAAACCAGCTGAGGATTTATTTAACGAATCTTCAACCACATATGAAGATCTTCAAATCTTCAACATAAATTTCCAGATTTCTGGAAAAAATAAGAACACCAAAACGAATCCCAAATCCGTAATACCAACTCAACACTACACCAAATCGTCCAAAGTACCTATCAAATTTCTTGGAATATCATCGCAAATCCAGATCTAACCATTTCGTAAACCAATTAACCTTAACACAATTCCAATTTAACCAAAAATAAACCTCTGTTTTGGCAAAATCCAAACCAATTTCATACAAAACCAATCCAATTTCCAATTCCAAATCACAACACCTTCTCGATACCTTAACAAACACAGATCCAATCCAATTCAATTCATACCCGATCAAATTCACTCTGAATTTTATCAAACTCAAACCGAACACAAACTAATACGAAAATGTTAAAAAAACAGTCCTTAATTAACGAATTAATAACCAAATCAAGAGCAATCAAACACTGAAAGCTCTGATACCACTTGTGAACACTCGGATCTAACTCAGATCTAAGGTTTAATTAAATATGAATGGATCTAGTTCAGAGTTGCTCTTAATGATAATAGGTTATCTATGTATTAATATTAATTGTATATATATGTGTATGTATAATATGAAAGGGTTAATTAGATGAAGTTTGAGATGAAATCTGGACAAAGATTCAATACGTTAAATCTCAAAACTTAAATTAAGCAGAGGATGAACCTCTATATATAGGAAGATGAGTCTAGTTCGTTACACATTCCGTAACGAACTAGCCTCCCACTTCATTACAATACATTAAATAAACAAACTTAACGAACCACCCCCTGATTCGTTAAGTAACTTAACTTATGGTCTAGTTCGTCAAACATCCTTAACGAACTAGATGATTCCCCTAACGAACTAGCTTAATTAATAATATTTTTTACATTAAATTAAACGATAAATAAAAAACGATAATTACAAAGACTCGAGACGCAAAACCGTGTACTAACAATTGGTTTGTCAATATTGGTAACATTTAACAGATTTTATTTATGTTTCTAATATTTAAGATTTCAAAATAAATATGACTTTTAAAGCACACAACAGAACGAACCACGTGGATAATACGACGATCTAAATAATTATGGGTGCACACTTAATTATCGAAACCCTCGTATGGAAGCCATAGTAAGTACGGTTGTGTGAGATAACTCGGACCCAAGAATGATAGCAGAAAAATGGTGTAAATGCAAGATGATAAAGGCATGGCGAATACGCCGCTGGTACATCCTATATATAAGTGTCTTTATTATATTCCTCATTTATGGCGTTTTTCGAGTCATGTAAGGATTTGACGTTATTCATTTTGCTTCAAATTTTTTCTTACAATTGCTTTACTAAAAATGACATTCGTTAGTAATTACCTCTTTTCCTTAATACTATTTTAATTTTGGGACGAAATTTCTAAAGTAGGGAAAACTGTGACATTCGTCATTTTCCGATTCGATTCGTTTTTGCCTTCGTATTGTAAACCGACCCGATTCATATCATAAACCCTTAGATATTATTAAAATGATAGATTTTATGTTTCATAATTATTTCACCATTGTTGAATTGCGATCACACCTTTTACGGCCTTTAAAATGCTTCTATAATGCTCAAAACACCTCGAAACGAACTTCAGGGACCCGAATCGACAATTAATCAAAGCTGGGGACCAACCCCACCCCTATGGGCGCTGCGCCTCACGGCCACCATAGGAAGGGTGGTCGCGCAGTGCCTAGCCTCATCTGATGTATTCCCAACTTGTTTTTGTAGTTATTTATCACTTGTTTGACCCTCTAAACCAATCAAAATGCTTGAAAATCTCTAAAGCAACCTTATGGATAACACTTACACCTTATCCTTCATAAAACAAAGCCACAACACTCATTCTAACCTACTCACACTCCAAACACTCTCAACCTAAGTTCTAAGCTCCAACATTCAAGTTCATCCTTGTTTGACTTTCAAGAGTCAAACAAGAGTTTCCTTTGATTTCTACTAACTCCTTATGATTAAAGCTTGACGTTGCAACATATATATATATATGTATATATATAATATGCCCCTTGTTTCCTTCAATTTTCAATTCTTTCAGTCATTGGTCGGTTGCGGTGGGATACTATAAGGCAATGCTACATGGAGGACTATTATAGTCCATGCTTATATATAATTCGTTTAAGCTTACTAAGCTTGTTTAGTTTCTGTTTATTTTAGTTTGTAAACTCATTTATGTAAGTTCCATGGTATTGGGTATGTGGTGGCTAGCCTTTGTTTCGTCCCGAGTTGATAACCGAACCAAAACCAAAGTTTCGTTTAAATGCTTTATTGTTGACTTATTATTTGCAAAACCTGAACATTATCATTTCTAAATTATTCTAATAAGTTCTATGGTATTGGGTATGTGGTAACTAGCCACGGCTTCGTTCCGAGTTGATAACCGAACCAAAACCAAACTTTCGTTTAAATGCTTTATTGTTGACATATTGTTTGCGAAACTTGAACATTATCATTTCTAAGTTTATTTAATAAGTTCTATGGTACTGGGTATATGGAAAACATCCTTGGTTTCATTCCGAGTCAAGGACCGAACCAAAACCAAACTCTTGTTTAAACACTTTATTATGTCTTTGTTAACACTTTAAATTACGTTTAAGCTTATTATTATTGTTTAGTTCCTAACTATTTTAGTTTCCAAATCATTTTAAATAGTTCAATGGTTTTGGGTATGTGGCAACCATCCTCGGTCTCATACCGAGTCAAGGACCGAACCAAGACCGAACTAAACTGGGTTCATCCGCTTAAGACACACTAGATGTGTTTTGGGCCACCAAATCTCATCTTTCTTTAAAACTATACTATAAAACTAATGTTAATTGTTTTCTCAAAAATACTTGGTATGTCGGATCTAACTTGATCTTATAACAAGGTTGGACCAACAAAGCCAAACACTCACTTAACGGACGTTGAGGTTCTTCCTAATAGAACTACACACTTGGTTAAATTTCTTTTAATTTTATTGAGTTATTTCATGACATGTACCACTTTGGAAATGTCAGGTTCGGGTTTGACAATTTATCAAGACCCGAATCGACTAAACCGAACACTCGTAAAAATCTCGTTTTAGTATTTATTTTAACAAAGGGTCTTGCATTTTCGCAACTATACCCTATATATTTACTTAACAAAGGTTAAGTAAAACTAATGAATAGAATACTGAGATCCGATTTCGAGCAAACTTACTTTTCAAAAACCATTACTATAATTTCTTATGTATCTACATTTTAAACCTCAAACTTTGATTAATTATTTAACTTGTCATTTTATTTTACTTTAAAGTCTTTCAAGACCATCTTTTAAACCGAAACCCTTTTAACCTAGATCTCGCTCGTTGAACTCATTATACCAGGGTATCACAAACAACCTTTCAAGTTATTTATTTCTTGTGAGTAATCACACTCCCCCTTTTTACGCTTTTATACTTTTGGGGGTGGCATGCATACCATATTCAAACTTACTTGTTTTATGATCTCATTATCAAATCCACAATTCAACATTACGTGGTGTACGAATATTTGCTCGATCTTTGTTTATGCCTCAATTTGATTATGTGCACAAGTGTTTATTTTTATGTTGTTGGAACGCAATAAGTATGATCATACGCACCCCTAACTACTTAGCCTTGTGCAAGTAGCATAGGGCATCATTATCCGAGTATGTTGATTGTTACCAAATAGAAAGGATCCTCATTCTCCGAGTATTTTGGTTGTTACCAAATAGAAAGGAGCCACGGTTATTTGCTTTACATTTGCAATGGTTGTTGCATTATTCTGTTTACACATATAAATTGTGATTTCTGCCTCATTATATACATACGTAAAAAAACTAGTGTATTGATCACCAACATTCATGTTGATCAAATCTATTTTTATGCATGCTACAGGTTTACTATTTGATTGCTTGTGAAGATAAAAGACTCATCACTTAGATCATACCTTTAGGATACTTAAACGAATATTGTGTTGACGAAATTGTTTGTATTCTATCTTGAACAAGTTGTATTTGTAACTATTGAATGAAATAAACACGTTGAGTAAATATTGTCACTTTAATAGTGTCATCGCGTTCTTGAGAAATCCGTTGCACCAGGGCATATTCCACCGCCTTTGGTCGGGATGTGACAGAGACGTTTCCTGAATGAACCCGTTATATGGGGACGGTCAACAAACGATTCCGGGATGTTTCTATAGTCAATCGCGTGGTGGATCGTCCACATACGATATTCCAGCAAAGAATTCCAGAGCCGGAAAACGAATGAAGAAGAAGGGAGAAGAAAAAGGGGCGGCTGTAACATAAATTAATTTGTTAGGTTAACTTATAAGTTTAGATTTAACATTTAACCCCTTAATCTTTCTTTTGTTTGCATATAGTAACTAAAACTTGTTAACTTTTACATAAAAAGTATTAAATTTGGTCATGCATTTTAACATTTAACCCTCTCTATCTGGACTAGTTTATATTTGGTCCTCAACTTATAATTTTATACATAAAATGTTTAAAATTGACATTATATATAGATAAAAATTATATATTTGTTTATTTTTATTAATAATTAATTACGTATGATTAATTTATTTTTTTTATAGTTTATGTCGTACCCTTGCCGTGTCGTACCCTTGCCGTACCTATATCTTAGATTTTTGATTTTTGCCATTTCTCATACTCGTAACGTCCTTGTACCTTGGTCCCGTATCCGTTCACGTGCTACATAGTGGACAAGCTTTATAAAATCATGGATCTGGTTGATTTGATGAAGTTTTGCAAGGAAAATATATTAAGGCTGAAAGTAAACAAGATCGATACACCAGAATTTGATAAAGTTAAGATGAATTGTTCTAGGAGATGGTTGATACAATTTTAACAAAGAAATTATATGCTTTTGTAAGGTTTATAAAAGATGCTCAAGAATCAAGCACGTTTTGTAGTTGATAATTACTAGGCGAAAATTGGATCAGAAAGCGAAAATTAGGAATTGGAACTAATTAGGCGAAAATTGTTAGTATGAAGATCCTATGCAAAAAAAATACTAACGTTTACGGAAACTCAAGGCTGTTAGTGTATAAATTGTGTTCCTCATTTCATTTTGTGACTATTGCACTTGATATTTGTAATATTATCTCTTTTAACTTTTAGTGATGAAATGAAGTAGTGATTGATATTTACTTGATTGTTACGCCATTCTGCATACTGTTATAGTTTGATACCGTATCAATCCATATTGTAAATCCTGCCATAAATAGTTTAAATATATATTTACATATATATATATATATAATTCATATACATATAAAAATTATAATAACAATCTTTAATGTTTATCTATATTTTGTACATTGCTTTTTAAATATACATGATTTATGTTTGATCAATAGAGACATCACTTAAGCTTAGTTGGTTGGTTTATGGGTAATTATTAATGCTTCTATCTCTGAAATGACCTAAGTTCGAATCCCGACAAGCATATTTTATTATGGATTTAATGAAAAATGGGGTTTTACAGGTTCACCCGCCTGTTCAACCGGTCCAGGCGGACCGTCCATTCGCAAAACCGGCCGGGTTTTTCAAAACGGCCCAAATACACTAACCCGACCCGGCATAAGGACCGCGTCCTGGTCGGACCGGTCAAACTAGCCGGGCCGGGTTTCAAAACACTGCTTACAACATGTTCCGGTCTGTATATTATAAAGAAACTAGTTTTTTCAACCCCCGCGTTGCCGGGGAGGGGGTGCTGACTATCAGAAGGTAACGGAGATATATGAAATGACTTAGAACACCCATGGCATACTATAAACAAACACGAAACCAATAAAATACCAACTCAATCTGTCCAATAACAATATAAGTTCCTGGAAAAACTACATCAAAGTCTCTATGATGTTGCTTAATTGGACCAAAGAGTACATATGAGATGTCACCAAAGACATAGGAAAACAAATGCTAAAGTCTTTAAATTTGAATCACTAAGAAGTTGTGCCATTGCTTACTTGTGGAGCCTGTGGTCACTAATTGCAACATCTTACCACCCTGATCATATAGATTTTTTGCCTACAATTTTTGTCCACTTTCTTGTGGAAGATATATTGCAATTTGATTTACACCATGTAAACATAATCATTAAAACCGCAAGATATCGTTATTAATATAAAAAATCAAGATAAGATGATTACATGCGGATACTTCAAGGATAGTTGAAGGTCTTATTCTAGGCTACACAAAATCGTTGTCGGTTTGGTCTAGTCATCAGCAAGCGTTGATGGGAGCAGTTTGATGTCTTTTCTTATAATCATATATTCTCAAATGTATATTTTGTAATTCAAATTTTCTTTTACATGTAGGGTTAGAAATAACCGAACTATAAACCAGTTATAAGTTTTTTTACCCTCGGTTAACCAGAATTAATCGAATTATTCCAAACCATTCATGCTTTCATATATTTCTAATTTTTATGTGTCCATTTCATATATTTATGTATGCTTTCATATATTTCTAGTTTTTATGTTTCCATTTCATGTATTTATGTATGCTTTCATATATTTCTAGTTTTTATGTGTCCATTTCATGTATTTCGTGATTTATACCACCATTTCATGTATGTAAATTTCATGTATTTATAAAATTTTAGCATAGGTTTGATTTTGATTATTAACCGAACCAAACCAAAAAATGACAATTAACTTAATAAACTGAACTAATTAACCGTAAACCGATTGGTTAATTCATTTGAGGTAAATAACCTAACCAGGCACATGCATATAGTACAATAAAGAATATTTTTTCTTATCTGTTTTGCAAAAATAGCGGCGGAACATGTTGTAACACCCCGTAACCGCAGCGGAAACGTACACGGGATGCAAAAGACACATCTGATATCAACAGCATTGCTTATAAAGAAAATACCACTACATTAACTTTTAACATATTACATTGTTGCGAGTTTCGTTACTGTCTAGGTGTTACACACATATTTTACCGATAAGACATTAATTTATATTCATTACAAAATATAGAGCAGCAAGCCTCCAACAAGTAGCACAGATCATTAAGCACATATCAATCATTCCAACTTTGGCATACCTAGAAAACATGTAAAGAAAACGGGTCAACTACGAATAGTTGGTGAGTTTCACTAATTTAAATAAACACTGACAGATCATTTTAATAACCATTTATTAGTAATGAAATTATGCTGGGAACTATGTTACCCCAGAACAATAATAACCTCTGGGAACTACGTTACCCCAGAACAATAATAACCCCTGGGAACTATGTTACCCCAGAACAATAATAACCTCTGGGAACTATGTTACCCCAGAACAATAATAACCTCTGGGAACTATGTTACCCCAGAACAATAATAACCCCTGGGAACTATGTTACCCCAGAACAATAATAACCTCTGGAAACTATGTTACCCCAGAACAATAATAACCCCTGGGAACTATGTTACCCCAGAACAATTCCACACGATAAACAATTTATATATTCTATGCATCAAACCATGTATATATAAATATACAAGTGTTTCCATACGATCGGTATGTACTTAAATATTTTAACAAAGACATGTTTTCCGCCCCGGGAAAATATTTAAAACAGTTCAGTAAAAGGGGCTCGTGAAAACTCACCTTTTTGTGAGTCGGTGGGTAATACAATGAACAGCTACGTGCCTGGATCTGTAATATAATATCTAGTCGTTACTATATAATTCCCGTAAATTAAATCCGTATTAATCGGTACATCTGGGGACATTGTTAACCAAGTACTGTACTCGATCCGGGGACAATGTTAACCCCGTGACACTTCTAAGGACTCAGATTGTGACATTGCTTAGAGTCTGACGGTCAAAATTATCATTTTTATGATTTCCTTGATTTGCGTGCCTAGCACGGTTATCCGTTTTTAGTTTCAAAAATGGGTTTGGTCACACCCGACCCAAAAATGGTGTTTGACTGTTACTTTAGTTAAAGTGATGAAATTAGAGCTCGGTTTGGACACCCCGTTTGGCCGCGGGGCCTGTTTCCGTCATTTAGGTGCCGGAAACAGTAAAATCGGGTAAAATTACCCAAATCATCCGAATTATTTTCGGATGATTTATTTTTACTTAATCTACTTAGTTTTATGAAAATGGTCAATTTTTAGGTTTTTATATATCAGTCAGCTCGCTTATGCGAGTTTTGCCGGTTTACACGTTTTAAGCTTTAGAAATTTGTTTTTATGTTCTTTTTAGCACAAATAATTACCCGTTTAGTCTCGGATCTTGAGATTTTGCACAAAACTTATTTTGACAGTAATAAATTTTACAAAAATTTTCCAGATTTATTTTTTTATATTTTCATTTATTTATCTTTTTGTAAACATTATTAAAACACTAAATATGTCAAAAATACCAAAAGACTTTAGAAAAATCCCAAATTTTTCCGGGATGATCCTTGACATTCTCATGACTCCCTGGAATTTTTCCAGAACCCAAAACTCATTTTTCAAGCCATTTTCACAAAAACCGAGCTAGAAAGCTCTAGAACTCGTTTTACCGAAAAGCCCCTTTAGGCTTATCCAACTGAGCTAAAATTTTGTGTGTGACTTTTATATGTTATAAAAAGCTTATCCTAAATTTTTCAGAATTTTTCATCAAGTTTAGCTATTTTTTGTCATTTTTGGCCAAAACCGAGCATTAAATTCACCAAATATTCATCTTTTATCCAAAAATTACCAAAAATTCACAGATCTCATATTTTCATGTGTAGATCATCTCTGTGAAATTTCGTGACCCGAATCTAAGTACACTACAATCTGTCCAAACTCACTAAATCACACGAAAACCGAACTATTTTGTGTTTTCTAGCGTTAGATCGCAAGGATCTTGGTTTCTAGCCTTTGCTAGCCACTAGATACAACACTTACAAGCACAATAACACTATACCAAGCAAGTTATACCAACAATCAAACCATTTCTTTCATAGTGTCGGTTTTGATATAAAAACAAAGGTTTTAACCGTAAAAATCCATTCTCGACTCTTTTTACTCATTTCTTGGACCAAGATCCCTTGTATAACATGTATACATCTCTTGATCATGCAAGAGTCGGTTTCATCTCGGGTTTTCTCCCGTCTTTCACATAGAAATTCATTTTACAAGATTCTCACCGTAAAAATTCGTTATTGACACTTCTAACTCGTTTCTTGGATCAAGATCCCGTGTATAACTTGTATACATCACTTGATCTAGCAAGGATCGGTTCCATCTCGGGTTTTCACCCATATTTCACTTGGAACTTCCTTTTCTCAAGATTATAGAATTAGAAACAAGATTCAAGCATTAAAACATGTTTATACCTTCAAATCTTTGGTTAGAACTCAAGAAGATTGGATGAATGTGAATGAGAGTTGAGAGATTTGAGAGTTTTTGATGAAAAAAAGAAAAATGAAATGTTATGGTGAACCATAGGGCCGATCGGTCCACCATATGGGTGGGGGTGGGTCCCACAAATCCATTCTAAGCCACATATTCGGATTACGCAATCCGGATAATGTTGTGGATAATCTGGTTCAGTTCGTTTCTCGTTTAAACTCGTAATTCGGCTTAAAACGAGCCTAAAATGGTTGTTTTTCGGGTTAAAAATAAAATTTACATAAAACTGATTTAAAAACTTTAAAAACTTAAATCATGACGTTAAATGACTTAAAACATCGTATTGTCGGTCTTTGTGCATCTTTTTCGGTTTGATCGATCGTCTCTTGCTTGGTTTGATGTTAAAGTTTTCGTTTATCGTATCGACGTACTAATAAATCGAAATCCTTGTTCTGTGCTATAATTCACTTATCCCGAAGCATTAATACTTCGAAAACATCACTAAACATTATATGCTTCGTCTATAATGTAATTCCCGATTCGTTCGGGTTTCAATAATCGTTCATTGGTTAATTGTAATTCCAATACGATTCACTATATAATCGAGTATGATTCGTACTATGAATCATATATACTCGTATAAACGTACTATAACTCATATAATCAATATTAAATGACACGTAAATAGTATATACCGGCTAGGGTATACCTGGATTTGCCGGAATCGTTACACATGTTCCTTTGGAAATTTGCAAGCTTGTTTCACTGCTAATGCATCCATACCATCATCATGCACAACAACTAAGATCATTAACAAAACCTTACCTTTCATCAATATGTACAATGACCGAAGTAACCCCCAATCCTGGAGCATAAATTACCATGTTCGTAATAAACAGGACTCTTTGCAGCTCTCCGCTCGACTGCCCCTACTATACTCATATCGTCTGCACATCAATCATAATACCTAAGTTACACATAATATGTACCAAACCATCATACAATAAAGCCAATTTATCAAACAATAAATTCAATGGGTCATCATATTGCTTACACGCCACAAATACCCTTCGTCATACCTGAAAAGAAAATGACTCACGTAGCGCCGTAGTGGTACCGACTCATCATGGCTTTTGACTGTCTAATCGTCTCTAAATGTAAAACCATGCCACTAATCCTGCCATTTGTGAATTAAAATTTTAAAACAGAAAATTGTAACAAAAAAAATAGCAATTTCATGGGAGTAACATAACTTGATTTTTATATATTTACAAAAAGTTGCAATCCTTTGAGGAAGGCTATCATAACTTTCACAATGGTGCAAAAGACACTTCATTATTAAAATAATATTGGATGCTATTCAAGTATTGCACACAATATATTATAAAAGAAGACTTCAAAATGTTATGAGCTGATGTACTACATTATAAGTAATAAACTATCCTCGTTCAACAACAAATAGAAAACCAAAAAAAAAACACTAATGTAAAAATGCAATAACCAGTAACCAGCATAATAATAAAAAATAAGCAACCTCTATACACAACAAACATCAATCAGAAACTAAATTTCAGAGTAAGAAGGAAACTAAAACTCAGACATACATAACAAACAGACGTTGACAGCAAGGTCACAAAAAGGAACACCATAAACATTATACTTTTATATGTATATTATTTTTCATTTTCAGTCTCTAACTCCAATTATCAATTAAAAACTGAGTTAGCAACATCGTTGTTGTCGTGGTGTGTATTTATGGTGTTGTGATGGTGTGTTTTCTTCTTGTTCTTTGCCATCCGAGCCGTAGGAACGTGTACATAAGGAATACGAGAATTTTCACCTTGTTGAAGGTCTAGTGGTGCTACCCGAAGACTTAAATGAATAGCCATCGCTGTTAAGAACAACCGAGATCCAATGAAAATTTTCGCGTAGCTTCTGGTCTTTAACATCAAAAAAGAAGGTTGTAATAATGAAAGGGACATATGATCATTTTAGCCTAGCTAGTGGAACAATAAAGACGAAGTGTCTAATTATACTTATGGTCCTTTGTTTCTAAATAGAAAGACACCAAATTCTCCGGGAAGCCCTATCTTTCGAAGGACTTCTCGATTTGCTCCCCCTGACGAGCCCCCTCCAGCCTACCCGGCAGACCACCCCTTCTATCTCTCGCGACCGACCCCTTGTTATTTCGTAGAGCCGACGCTGGGCGGCCAACCTCATGGATCACGCGTCTGGTCCCTCTCCCATTGGACGAGAGCTTTCAATAAAGCATCTCTCGCTTGGAAAGCAGGAACCGGTCTGCTTTGGAGATCCCGCATAAGTTCCCGGATCTTCAAAAGGGGACGCGACGTCCAATTGTAGCTTAATCTTAGTATTTTGGAGTACACTTGAGGTCACTCCCCTATTTCCAAAGGAAGAAAGAAAAGAGGAAAGCTCCCTTTCTATTTCTTCTGCTGTTGGTCCCGGCGGACGCAGAGTTAAGTCCAAATCGAGTTGGGCATTTTAGGAACCCTCTGCTGGAGGATGAGCGCAAATCCTAGATTCGTCGTCCTCCCTGGAGTCACAAAAAGCCATAATATAATAGGTATTCCTAGGTTAATGAAGGTCAACGAGATCAAAAGAAAAATGATATATACTAAGATATCAAGAAAAAAAGATTGGTAGTTTCGAACCAAAATAGGATTTCCTTTTCGTGCCATATGCGCTTAGACTTTACTTTCTCCCCTTTTTCCCCGGTCAATAATAGTTCTCCTTAACTTGACACTTACTTATTCCCACTGAAGCTAGTACGAAACGATTTCGATTCCTATCCGGATTATTCCCCGCTCCCCTCGATCAATATATATAATAAGTATACTCTGAATCCATTCTCTCTCAGAGGATTCAATCTTATTGGTCCTGCGTTACGTAATTTTTTTCTCTTTGCTTTTGCTGACTACACTTGGATAGCGAGCAGGCCTGGGCCGGCCCGGAATGGTTAGACTCCATTCACTTGATGGGCTTTCGCCTGAACAAGGTGGCGTGACCCATGCCTAGTACCTTTCCGAGTCAGGACTATATATATATATAACAATAACTGTGGCGGATCAACCCACTCGTAGGACTGGTTCACCGTTCATTCAAAGGGCCCAATTCACCCCTGACCTGGACAAGACATTAGAGTGATGAGTCTGAAGCAGATCGAGAAAGTTGATCACGTCTTTTTTACTTTCAATTATTTAAGCACATGACAGAAGAGAGAGCGCACAGAAAGGAAAGAGAGAGGGGTTCCTTTTCTCGTCTATAATATCTATAATATAAGAGCAGATCCCTATCTTGGCAAGTCTCTGAGAAGGTCAAGACCGATAGGAAATCTATGTTCCCTCGGATCCAATCCTCAGACTGACTCTACTTAATCAATGTTTTCGAACATCACTTTCTTATTCAATTTCTCCGAAATAAGATAAGAGGGACGTGCTCGAGATTGCATTCTTGCTTTTGTAGGTGGAAGGTAAGGAACATAGAGAAGGGGGAGGAGAGAGAACAACCAGATATATCATAGGTGATCACAGAAATTTCCGCCTGCATGATTCGGCCCATCTTTCTTTCCTCTATGACATGAGAAAACACTCCTCAGTGAGACAATGTAGTCAAGTCAATAGTAACCAGAGCAAAAAAGAAGGTCATTCGATATAGACCAGATGAGAAGGATAAATCAATCGCCAATGCTGATACAAAAGGAAACCCATAACCGTGCTTTCACTTCAAAACTGAAGGGAATGAGCCGAGGTCAGGAACTGAACTACCTGCTTTGGGGTCAACTAAAGCAAGGGCAAAGGCTTCCCCGATTGTTAGAACTCCTTGGACCATGTTTAGGCTTATCGGATTAGGCTGCTGGAAAGGCTAAGACGATAGGCTTTGATTCATCAGTTTTAGAGAGGGTTATAGGCCACTTTCTCTCACTCAATAGATCTATCTGGTCAGTAACCCCCTGAAATCCTTACTTCGAGTGAGGGCTGAACTGTAAGCGACGAGCTAGACCTCGATAGCCTTAATGGATGGCCCCCGTGATGTCAAATCCAATTATGAGAGCGGATCCAGATAACAGAGGCGCCGGGCGAACCCCCGAGAAAGAATTCTATGTTGGGCCTCATTCACTCCAATTCATGTATCGCCGATCTTCTCATTCGAGGGGGCAAGGATATCTCATTCAAGGTGGATCGGAAACCGACCAAACTCTTGGTTATGTAAAAATCATGTTCGCCTGTCAGGTCACACTCTTTATTGTCATACCCGCATTCCAGTGAATACTGATGGAGTCAGGAATTGAAAGATCTCTATTCTCGCAAGAGGTAATCTCCTCCAGTCAAACCGACTCCGAGCTACTTCCTGGCAGCGGGCGAGAAGACTTCAGTTGGAGACGGGGCGACTTTCTCTATTTCCCGAAGATGTCATTTTCAAGATCGGATTTTTGATTGTAAATCAATGTGAGTAGCCCTACTTTCCCCACTTTCAGCTATCCTTTTTTTTATTTTCTGCCTTACACTTTCGAAAGCTAGACCAGACTTTCTTATCTGGCTTCCAGTCTACTAAGGACAGCTGGCTCAGATACTGGCTTTGAGTTCGGACTTCCTTCTTTCTATGACCAGATCAGGAGCTGCATGATTTGATGAGCTATCAGTTGAGAGACTGGCTTCTCAGTTTTTAGTAACGACTCAGACAGAGCAGCTTACCTTGCTATGGTGAGTTATAGAATCAATTGAGCGAAGCTACCTACTTAGCTGATCTAGTTAGAGGACTTCTTTAAAGAAGGGCTTTAATCCACAGAATTGAGTTTCCATTAGAATGGTTAAAATGCTAATGGTGAGATTGGTTACTGGAGCTAGTTTTAAAAGAATCAATCAATCAAGCTTGGACCCGTGCAAATGTATAGGCCTCCCTCAAAAGAACCAGTCAAGACAATCATCTGACTCCCATGAGATGATAGCTTCTTTTACTATTGCTTCTGAGTTTGTATCGCTACAATAGAAGAGGAAATTGAATTGATTCATAAACTCGCATGTAGTCACTGAACGGCACCGCTCGATTCTACTGCCTAAGATGTCCCTCCCGGTACCTGCTTGAGTTAGAGTAAGCGGCTCGTAAGACCAATGAGTTAGCCACCTTCCGGGTGAGAGGATAGACCCGGAGAAAGAAAGGGATAGAGCTCTGAAATAGTGAACTTAGAGCTGGGGTGGGAACAAAATCTAAGTGTAACAAGAAGGCAGTGATGAAGTTGGTGATTGTAGCCTGTTAGTGTTACAGATTCAGATAGAGAATGTAAACTAGCAAACTGCTCTATCAGCGGAAAGAGAGCCAATACATGGCAGGGGGGAGAAGCTAAGCAGGTTTCTTAGACTGAAGGTTCTTAGTCTAATCAGAAACAGAACCCGTCTGTAACCACAATGAATATATGCTTAACACAACTTCAGATCGAAGAAGTACTTTTTGGAAAGGATTCAGCGGGGTGGAGGAATGGTCAACTCGTCAGACTCATGATCTGAAGACTACAGGTTCGAATACTGTCCCCGCCTAATTGAGATCTTTTTTGGGTGGTAAAAGTTGTGTTGCCAGCTAGCTAATGTTCGGATGGTGAACTGTTCAGTATCAAGTCTGTAACGAAGCTATTACTGTTGCTTGTAGAATAATAGTTCAAATTCCGGGTAACTGGATCGCCCCGGCGGGGTTGCTCTGACTCAGACAGCCTGAGAAGCACAGCACTCTGGTAACGGTTCCTTTTGCAGGTGAAGGGGAAGAGCGTTCCTCAGGCGTCGATCAATCTTGAATCACAGGCCGCTCTGTCATTGTCTGATTTTTGGTTGTCTGATCACACTCGAAATTATGTATCTATTTATCATATTTTTGCCCCTGCTCAGTAGTTCCGTAGCAGGGCTTTTCGGACGTTTCCTAGGATCAGAAGGAACGCTATAATGACCACTACCTGCGTTTCATTCTATTCGATCTTATCTTTGATTGCTTTTTAAAACGTCTTTTTAACTGAACTACAATGGTCTGATTCTTTTGAAGAAGATATGTAGTCAATTGGCGTATACGCGGATGCGACCCCATCCACTCCCTCCATCCATGGATAAGGATAAAACAGCATCTTTCGCTGTTTCGTTGGAAAAACGCAAATCTCATATTGACTTTCTTTCGGCCTACACTAAGGGTACTTTAAAGATTTTGAGATCTTTCGTTTTTTTTTCTTTTTTCTATATTTTCTAAAGGCCCCAGAACGCTAAAAGGTGAGGGAACCCAAGTTCTTTTTGTAAAAAATAAAAAGAAAAATAAGTGACTATAAGGAACCAACAATTCTCGATTCTTAAACAACCTATCTTCTCCACACTGAAACAGCATTTGATAGATTATCCAACCCCGAGCAATCTTAGTTGTTGGTGGGGGTTCGGTCCGTTAGCTGGTATTTGTTTAGTCATTCAGATAGTGACTGGCGTTTTTTTAGCTATGCATTACACACCTCATGTGGATCTAGCTTTCAACAGCGTAGAACACATTATGAGAGATGTTGAAGGGGGCTGGTTGCTCCGTTATATGCATGCTAATAGGGAAAGTATGTTTCTCGTTGTGGTTTACGTCTATATCATGCGAGTTATAGCAGTTCTAGGGAATTTGTTCGGTGTCTCGAAGTTGTAATCTTACTATTAATGATTGTGACAACTTTTATAGGATATGTACCACCTTGGGGTCAGATGAGCTTTTTTTTTTTTTTTTTTGGGGGGGGGGGGGGGGGCTACAGTAATTACAAGCTTAGCTAGCGTTGTACCTGTAGTAGGAGATACCATAGTTACTTGGCTTTGGGGTGGTTTCTCCGTGGACAATGCCACCTTAAATCGTTTTTTTCGTCTTCATCATTTACTCCCCTTTCTTTTAGTAGGCGCCAATCTTCTTCATCTGGCCGCATTGCATCAATATGGATCAAATAATCCATTGGGTGTACATTCAGAGATGGATAAAATTGCTTCTTACCCTTATTTTTATGTAAAGGATCTAGTAGGTTGGGTAGCTTTTGCTATCTTTTCTTCCATTTTTATTTTTTATGCTCCTAATGTTTTGGGGCATCCCGACAATTATATACCTGCTAATCCGATGCCCACCCCGCCTCATATTGTACCGGAATGGTATTTCCTACCGATCCATGCCATTCTTCGTAGTATATCTGACAAAGCGGGAGGTGTAGCCGCAATAGCACCAGTTTTTTATGTCTGTTGGCTTTACCTTTTTTTAAAAGTATGTATGTACGTAGTTCAAGTTTTCGCCCGATTCACCAAGGAATATTTTGGTTGCTTTTGGCGGATCGTTTACTATTAGGTTGGATCAGATGTCAACATGTGGAGGCACCATTTGTGACTATTGGACAAATTTCTCCTTTTGTTTTCTTCTTGTTCTTTGCCATAACACCCATAAACATAAACATTATATGTATATTATTTTTCATTTTCAGTCCCTAACTCCAATTATCAATTAAAAACTGAGTCAGCAACATAGTTGTTGTCGTGGTGTGTATTTATGGTGTTATGGTGGTGTATAGGATGCTACGAGGTAGCATCGGTGATGGGTGGTTAGTGGTGGTTGTTATTACAGCTATTGTAATTCAAAGCAACACAAAAACCCTAAAATTCAAGCAATTCAATTACCAAAAGTGAAAGGACATCCAAAGATCGATCAATCCAATCCATAGCCACAATTCGATCTGCGAAACACAAAAAACATTGTTAAATTAAGTAACAAAACATAGAATTTAACATAAAAATAAACCACAACGATTGCTCTTAAGATGTAAGATTACCGTAAAGGAAACAAAGATCGGTGGACAACAAACTGTAATTGGAGTTAAGACTGATAAAAGGTGGAACACGTGGAAAGTAGCATGACACCCATCTTCCAACAAAGTAGAGACGTGGCATGAAATAGACAAATAACACTAAGTACAACTCAAATAGCATAAGTACAAATGGCTAATGCAACCGAAGGGGGAGAAAGTGGAAGGATAGAATCAACCTTCACTGCATGATATACAAGATGTGATGCCAAAGTTTCTTTGTAATTGTATATTTATAAATAAACAAACCTACATTAGTATACTATACAAAAATATGAATTTAAACTTGAGTAAGTGAGCTAAATCAGTTTATGCTTTATACCTTTTATATATATATATGTATAAAAGAGAAGTTTGCAAACATGTCCATACCATTTTTATTTTCTTTTTTAGTATTGGCAGCATAGTGAACGTAACAAGAACCGACCTAATGTCAGTTTTGTTTACGTAATAGAAACAGACTGAATTCGTGTAAACTCACTGCATCAACGCCCGGGACTGACAATGTTAAGGTTTCGATGTTATTGGGCTTTTTTGTTTTAGTTCCAATACTGTAACGAACATAATGAAAACCGACCGGAAGCCAATTTTATTTTTTTATTTTTTTTTTAGTTCTGGTACCGTAACGAACGAAAAAGAAACCGACCAAATTCACATAAAGTCAGTGTCTTTTGTTTTAGTTCCAGTACCACCGTAACGAAACCCGACCAACTGTCATTTTTGTTTTAGTTATGGTATCGCAAGAAACCGACTAAATTCACGTCGACTTACCATCTCAACACTCGAGACTGACAACGATTGAGTTTTACCATCACCCAGAATTTACCGACATGCCCGGCGCAACACGTCGGGTAAATTCCTTGTTACTATTATAAATGACATTCTTTTATGCCGCTTTTCTATTTTATTAAGGTAGTTCGCATTTTTCATGCATACACAAAATTCACAAATTTGGATTTCAAAAAGAATCAAATCTAGGAGTTTGAATGACACTCAAAAGGCTAAAATGTAGAGTGAGGGAGTTGAGGGTGATTCTTTAAGTCACAATTAAGATGTTGAAGACGTAAGGGACACAACAAGAGTAGCAGAGTCGAGTTGTAGACGGGTGACATGCGCAAAGCATGATAGAAATCGTAATATCGCATGATCATGATACACTATGTATTAAACCATGGGGGACGGGGGACATTGAACTTGACAACTTGCAATACTGTATGGTCCATGATACGTATGTGTGATATTATAAGTTATAAAGTATAATTTCATTAATTTGGCCCCTGAACTAATGTCAGTTTTATCTATTGACTTTTCAAACTCCGAAATCATCCCGAACCTTATTATTTCTCATACAGATGTATCTTTATACAAAGTGTTATATATGTATATAATAGCTTTGACGTTGTGAACGTAATACACCGGTGATTTATAAAATAACTTTAATAATTAAGCAAAATACAAAAACAAAAGAAAAATAGTGAACTTATCACATATTGTTAAGAGGCACCTATTGTATACTATCGTTTAAATTAATTTAAATATATTTTTAGTAATTTTTGCCATTCAAATTAGTATTAAATAGTTATTAATTAAAAAATAAATGTTAATGAGTGATTTTAAGGATTTAATTGTTTTAAATTTTGAGGATTATGTTGTGTGTTGTGGGATAACCCAGTTTTGTTAGTTATCATGTCATGTTACTTTCGCGTAGCCAATGAAGCAATGCCATATTTTCTACATTATAGGATTTTCGATTTTCAAGATAATTTTTTAATGTTTATTTTCATTATTTTTATGAAATACAACAAAAAAATAATACTACTAAATATTCTTGTAATTTATTAAAATCAAACAAGCATACAATTTTTCTACTCATCCTCGTCTTCATAGTTATCATTATTATTGTTTAACCATATGTAACATCCTGATTTTGATAATATTAATAAAATGAAATCTTGCTTATTCGATAAAGTGTCGTGTGTCGGTTTAGATAAATAAACTATACGATGACGGGCTTGGACTTTAAAAGATGGAATAAGAGATGGAATGGGCCTTAGGTCCATGGACATAAGGGAGTATAAGTACCCCTTAAACCCTAATCCTTTCCATTTTATCCATCTCTACACCATAGCCTATACCATCAAAAACACACACAAACACTATCCTATAACCCGAACCAAGATCCGAAGGCAAAACCCGAGCTCGTTAGTGTTAGATCATTGTGACGAACCAAAACAACATCAAAGACCAGCTCGTGTTCGTAGTTCGACTCGCTTAAGGTACGTTTATAATTAGAAGTCGTTCGTATAGGTTCGGTTTGGTTTGGGAAATCATAGATCTGTGTTAGTTTGTTATAAACGAATCCAAAACAACAAATCTTATGGAAATTGATTAACATTTGATGGGTTAATTGATAAACTAAAGAAACCGGTAAATATATGCCCAAATCGCACCCTTTAAACGTGAATGTTTGGTCGATTGGACACCTAGGGTTTGTAGGCGCTATGATTCCGAGTTCATTGATACCCAAATCGTGATATTTCGTTGAGAAATGAAGGTTTCATTGTAGATCTGGTATATGTTGACTGATTCGTGTTCTTGGCAATTTTGACTTTGACCCTGAGTCAAAGTTTGGATAAGACTGAGCCAATTCGTCATGTTAAAGTGATTCGTTACTCCCCAAATTCGTTATGACTACAATAACGAACCAGACCAGTCGTTACTCACCAATTCTTCATGCTAAAGTAACGAATCACTCACCCAATTCGTTATGATTATGATAACGAACTAGGTGATTCGTTACTCGCCAATTCGTTATGATAAGGTAACGAACCGGACAACGAATCAAGCTGTGATAAATGACGAATCAGACCATGTTAACGTAACGAACCAGCTTAACCCCAGCCAGGGGCTCTGCCCCTTGGACCCCGCTAGGGGCTGCCGCCCCTAGAACCCCCCTGCCAGGGGCGCTGCCCCCGGACCCCCGTTCGTTGTGGGTAATAATTAAACTAGAAAGATGTTAGGGATAGTGATAGTTAATTGATACGTGTAATTGTTATACAGTTAGTCGTGCACAGATCAAGAAGGGAATAACGATAAACGGTGAATGTAACCGACTTCAGGTGAGTTTCTAGCCCCATTTCCTTGTTATGTTTTTCGGGGCTGTGTGCATACTCGATGTGATAGTTAATACACTTACCTTAAATGGTAAGTGTATGCCATGTATGATTTATATGTTATGTATGTAAATCTTAAATGCAAATGAAAGTTTGTCGATACGTGAACGATCTTCGGATATTGCACGTGTTGACAAGGGAGGTATGTATATGATAGTTGAATGTAAATGATAGATATATGTATAATGTATGGATGTGTATGAATGATCAAGGAAAGTATATGTATGTTATGAGTATGTAAAGACAATATGCATGAAGATGAAGAAAGAGGGATCAGAGCCTAATAATATCTGAGATAGAGAAGAAAGCGATCAGATCCTAATAATATCTGAGATAGAGAAGTAAAAAGGGATCAGACCCTAATAATATCTGAGATAGACAAGAAAGGGATCAGACCCTAATAATATCTGAGATAGACAAAGGAAAGAGGGATCAGACCCTAATAATATCTGAGATAGAAAAGGAAGGGATTAGACCCTAATAATATCCGAGATAGAAAAGGACAGTAATTTATATAGTATGAAAGTAATAAAGTATGAACGTATGTATGAACTTATGTAATGAACGTAAGATAGTAGAGTAATTATTATGTGTCTTTGGATGCATAATTGAAGGTAAGTGTATGTATGGTATAATGTGTGATTAACTAGAACTCACTCAGCGTAACTGACTTTTAGTATGCACGCAGGTTAACAGATTGAGACAGCTGGTTTGAGATTGACACATGGCAGGATTGAAGAGGCTGGCATCTGAAGTTTGTCATGACGTTTTGAATGTTATAATTTATGTTATGTTTTAAAAGACAAATTATGGATAATTGTAATGAATGGTTGATGTTTTATATTATTCCGTGAAAGTTTTAATTAATTCTGATATTTAGAACTGTGTTTATGAGTAAATCCAACACCAAATGTAGGGCACCGGTAACGGGGCCTTACACCATAAATGTTCTCCCAAACTCGATCGAATATTTGAATGTTTCTCCATGTTTTGTATTTTCAACAAATTACAAAGTCTCTCATCACTCTTTAGTAGTGTGGTTGGAGATCCCACATCATTTTGGTCGTCTTGGCAAGTTCTCAATTATCATATTATGTAAAATGATTCGAGTATACATAATGTTTGATAACATGTCCTTTCGGAGTAAGCGCGTTGGTGGAGCAACTATGCTCCATCGCTTCTTTAGTGCACCGAATGCCCGTTCGATATCCTTTGTTTCCGATTCATGCTTTTAATTGAAATAATAACGATTTTCATCGTCCAGGAATCAAAAACTACCCATCAACGTAGCCCACTCCGCGTAAATATCATCCATTAGGTAGTGTTCGTACTCGTATTCGACATTATTTGCATAGAACAATTTCCCCGGTGCAACCCCCTCTATGAAGTCGTCAAATAAAGTAGATGAATTCAACACAACGATATCATTGTTTGTGCAGCCATACCGAAACATACATGCCAAATCCATAGATCATATGACACAGCATCTTGAAGAATTGGTGTTCGACCATCATGATCTCCCAGGTGATATTGACCTTGCCAAGCCATTGGCAATGCAACCCAATGCCAATGTGTGTAGTCAAGGCTACCAGGCATCCTGGGAAAACCGTTACCGATTGATGCGCCTTGTATATTTTTTGTATGTCGCCGAAGGTCGGACTCCTCAAATATTTCTTTCCTTAGAGATTAACAACACCTAGTAATAGTAACAATAATAAATACGAATAACAGTACTATATATAATATCTACAATATTATGTATAATAATAACCAGTGTTGTAAAAGTCGAAATCCAAGTCCGACAAGTCGGTCCTCGGACCCTTACCTTGGAGAATTTTTCCATGTTAGCCTGGATTAGTAGGAGGCGGTCAAATTCGGTAAAAATTTGGGTGAGGAGGGCTAGGCGGTCAAAATTCGGGCTAGGAATTTCTAAATTCGATAAAAAGTCAGACAAAAAGTCGGGCTAGGGTTCTCTAAAAGTCAGTTAAAAGTCATTCAAAAGTGGTACAGTCAGCTAGAGTATCCTTTTAACGTGAATTATGCTTATTTTGACCAATATATAATATCCAAAAATTAATTTTGTTTATATTTACTATGTCCGAGTACTCCCAACTCCCAATCGGCCACCTTATGAGTTTTGCAACCTTGATGATAACAATAAAAATAATAACTGAATAACATTACTATAATAAGTACTAAAAATAATAATACCTTCACAAGATGAAAACTTTCTCGAGAAACCTTTTCAGACATCTTTAAATACTCGTTCATGACGTCGCTCATTGTCCCATATGCCAGTTGAGAATCCATGATTGATTTGTCTGATTGAGATCTAGTCAATGATATGATTATGTTATAGAATAATTACTTTAACTACGTACGTTGAGAGAGTATTTTGGTAGTGTAACGAGAGGAATCAATATAAAAATAAGAACTCTGTTAAGTTAGAATAGATTATAAAGAGATATATATATATATATATATATATATATATATATATATATATATATATATATATATTGTATACGACTCATTCATTAGACATGCCTAAGGAATGAGTGTTCCATTCGCTATGATATTCGTTATACATCATATAACGAATAGCCTTCATACGTTAACCCATTCGTTAAACAACCTTAATGAATGAGAACAAAGCGCGCGGTCATTCGTTATTATAACACTCACGAATGAGCTCATACATTTATCGTAATGCCCCTATACATTAATCTATTCTCAAATACGTTAACAAAGACTGAGATGACAAAACGTTGCATTAACACTAGTTTACGAATTGCGACTATTCATTTTGGCAAAAAAATCCTAGTTTACGTCACGCATCCTCTTTTTTTTGGAAATATCTAAAATCGCATTCTAGTACCCCAGAAATTCTTAAGAATAATTGTCGACTCATCCGAAAACAGCAACGAAATTGTTCCAAATCACAAACATGAACTCCAGAAACATAATCTTTTACCAAAAGGTCATGAGCAGCTTGATGATCTCGTTGAAGAGGAGAGCGTCTATTAAGCGACTGTTTACGTTGGTATGCATTGAATAATAGTTGAGCCATTGTCCGAACCAAAGCAATTATCACTTCGTCCTCCATATCTGAATCTGAGGAGGAGACGACATGATAATAGTCGAACGACAATTACCCAGAATGTAAGTCCATTTAATTGCAAAAAAAAACTATATAGAATGGTAGAAGTTTGGAGAAGATGGAAATATCTTTGTAGAAGTTTGAGAAAAAAATGTATGTGTATATATAGTATGAAATATATAGTATTAAAATTTTTTTATTATTCCAATTAGCCGTTTGGCAACAACTATAATCTTGAAAATGAACAAAATTTGCATCAAATTCAACTCACAAACAATTCTTTAACGCCGTGATGGTGTTGGCGATGGAAGATGGATGGCGCCGTTTGATGATCCTCGGCCCGGTGTTCACGACGCCATCTAGCCCACATGGCAGATGGCACCATTTTCAACCTCCACAATGCACTTCCTCATTGTAAGAATGAAAATGACAAAATATTGTAACTTTTTATTGGAGGCTTTTATGTGTGAGAGAGAACCATTGCAAATTTATCAACACAAAAGCAACAAAGCCAGATTGTAACATAATCCTGCACTCGCCAAAACCACCTTTACGTCCACCAAACAATGAATCCATTAATGTAATAGGTACTTGTACTGTTCGCAAAGATTCGCCTTGATGTACATGGACTTGTTCAAATCACCTTTATACTTTAACCTCCTGAAAAATCCCTTAATCAACTCCTTATCGAACTCATAAACACAATCATCATTATCAACAAAATCCAATACCTTCCGTATCACATTAACATCAATAATGATCTTCTTCTTTTGGATTTTAGCAGTAATATGATTCTCTCCGCAACATATTTAGCAGTCTCCCAAAATGGTATTATAATGCTATAGTGAATAGGGAGATTTATCGAGATAGCACAGTATATTCTTGAACGCCTCAAGAACATAATGACGTCTCCGAAAATCGCACGTCCAAAGAAGTTCTGACCCAAGAAAGCACAAATATTATGCTTCTTGTCAGCAACCCACCTATGTCCAGCAAGTTCTTCTTGTTCTTGTCATTATGCCTCGGGATTAACAACAAACTGCTCAATCTGTTGAATAGCAGGCTGATCTTGGTGTGCCTCGGGAACATTGATCTGTGGACTATCAGCCATTTATGCACAAACAGCTGATTTTCCGTCAATTTTTTATGCATTAAAAATGTAATGAATAAAAACAATTCACATTCGTTAAGATAGTTAAAGAATAGACTCATTCATTTACAATATTCTCATTCGTTAAGGAAGGCAAACACTCATTTCGTTAGAAAACCAGCGAACGAGGTCATTCGTTAATCAAAGTGAACGAATGAAACTCATTCGTTACAAGACGAACGAGTGAAAATAGAAATGATAACGAATGAACTCATTTGACTTACAAGTCAAAGCCAAAATTATAAAGAACCTAGAATGTCAAACATTCAATTTTAAATATGAAATCTCTTGATACTTTACCATTTACATTAAAAAATTGATTCATTAGCATCAATATAACACCGATAACACACTAATTATACGTGATTTGATTTAGTATACATTAAAATGATCAATTAATCCTCTATCAGTCTATAAGGGTTTTACCATCAAACCCCTTCGAAACGAATCCAATTTGTTAAATTAAGATCACTCAGATGTTCGTCTTTACCTTATAATCGATCAACAATGATAACGTTATCAATTATGAATAACAAACAGGTCTGAAAAACTTTTGCAAGAGTTTGGATTAGGAAGTGGGATTTTCGAGAAAAACAATATGCAGACAAATGGCCTCTATAATCTGTACAAACCCGGCACACTTCCCAATGCACACGAATGGTTCATTCATTAAATATATTAACGAGTAGCCATTCATTCGTTAAAGATTTAATGAATCACCTTTGCATTCGTCAGTCATTCGTTAAAGATTTAACGAATCACCTTTGCATTCGTCACTCATTTATTAACAACAACGAATGAGTCCTCATTCGTTATGGATAGCAGAATCGAATATGTAAATTGTAACGAATGAAGCACATTCTTTAAGAGTAAGCACCAAATAGCCATTCATTCGTAATCATTTCATAACGAATGGGAATTTACATTAAAAAATGAGAATGTTTTACCACTCAAACCCTTGTAAAATTATTAAATTAACCATCAAAACCAACTTTTGATGCCATTTTTATAAATAATAACTTAAACTCGTGGGTAGAATCTAATCAATATGGTAAAATCCAAGATTTTATCAAAATTTTTATAAATTCTTCAATTTCTCAATTCGCATAGCTTGGCAACTGAAAATAAAGCTAGAAAACAAAATCTTTTTGAATTTTCCAAACTTTATATCAAAACACACTGAAATTATTTTTGTATTTTTTAAACAACTAAACAAAAGTAAAACTAATATTATAATTAAACTACAAGAAGCAGTACATATTTTTGTGAGTTCGATCAGGGAATCATAATTGATCAAGAAGTCTTTCCATCACAGTTTTTTATATTTCGGTTTTATTATGAGTGCTGTTAAGTTAGTCATTGATATTGTTTTCCACCTAAACCTTATAATAAAGTTTTCATAACTTTCTATGATATATTTTAAGTTTCAATTAGGGAACAGAATAACAGGAACTGTCAGCCTCTAATCTCAATTCAGGCTTAATTTGATTTTCACCATGTCACCCCAACTTGACTTAAACCTTAAAATCAATAGATCAAAATATAACAAAGTTTTCAGAAATTTATGTGATATATTTTAAGGTTCAATTAGGGAACAGAATAATAGAAACTATCCGCCTCAAATCTTAATTCAGGCTTAATTTGAATTTCACCATGTCAGCCCGACTTGACTTAAATCTTAAAATTAATAAATCAAAATATTTGCATTACAAAAAATTTTGTTGTTATGAGGAATTAGCTAAGACGATCAATGATATTTTTGTTCGCCTAAACCTTCGCATGCAAGTATACCAAAAAGCCATCAGATTTGATTTGATCAAATAGTTTTTACCATTGCTAACTAGCAAATAATATCCACTACAAGGCATACCCCCGTTATCAAGGAATATCTCGAGGTCCTTTCCCATGGATGAGTGTGCATGATTTCATTTGTAAGGCTTGCGAACATTGTGTCCCTTGTGATCCATTTCTTAATGGTAATAAGACGCGAGCAAGGGAATAATGTATGACTAACAACGTGGTTTGATCAAGTCAATACTGATTTGTACATTGAAGTATGATGTGATCAAGTTTAATGACTTATATTGGCAGATAAATTGCGGGTTCGCATTTTGAGCATATTAATTTTCACTGAAGTGAATACGTAGATGATAAACTGCGTAAAGACCCAATAGAGTCCATAACTCCGAAGCATTTCATCAATACATGATTTAAGACCATAAGACCATACGTCGTTGAAGTGTTAACCATTAACTAGATGCATAAGTATTTATTTTGTATCGTAGGTAGTCTAGCATACTTACAAGGTAGGCCTATTCAAGCATCATATGATAACCAATCCTCATTTTATAAATTATATTTCTAGGTGATCTAACTGACCTAAGGCTTGAGTATGACAGGCTATTATATATATGCCTTCATTACCAAGACTTTACTAGAGACTAACACCCCTTTCAATTTGGCAATTTTAGGTTTATATCACATACTCTTCCTTACTTATTTTCTTAAGACATATCAATGCACTAATACAATTAAGCATACAGTCTTTTACGTCTATTTGTTTTACTAGATATGAGACATAAATGATCAATGTACTATCGTTTTCTTTTTATGCTACAAAAACTCATTTGAGTAGCATTTTTCAATGTTTTTGATCTTTTAACATATTTGAATGTTTTTGGATTTTATATATTCCATTGGAAATCACAGTATTTTTGAATTTTTCTATTATATTATCCCCCTAAATTCAAAAACATGAAGAAATAAAATAAACGGAAAATTGTACACAAAAACAAAAGTTATTAACCAGCTTTTAAATTTAATTTAAAGTTTTTAAACCAGGTAAACCAAACAAATAGGTAAATCTCGTTTTTTCAAAAGCTTTGATAAAAAGGTCAGCTTTCAGAAAATCTTTGTGAATCTTTTCAAGATTAATTAATATCATTCATAGTAGTCACGGATAAAATGATCACGAATTTCAATATGTTTCATTTAGAGTGGTGAATGAGTTTTTTATTTATACTTATCGCAGCAGAATTATCAATAAATATGGGGGTAGTAAGAAACTTTAACCGTAATCCCGCAGATGCTGTTGGATCCAAAAAATCTGTGAACAACTTGAAGCTGCCACGTACTTGGATTCTGTGGTTGAAGTAGAGACCGTTGTCTGCTTCTTACATTGCCAGGAAGCAAGTTGGTCTCCTAAGAATTGACATCCTACTATGGTAGACTTGAAGTTGATCTTGCAACATACATAGTCAGAATCTTTGTAAGCAGTAAATTCAAAACTATTATCCTTGGGATACCATAACCTGATGCTAGATGAGTCACTCAAGGACTCGACTAATACCTAGCACACAAGCAAACAACAAACATTATATCAGGGCGAGATGCAATTAAGTACATTAATGAACCAATAATAGAACGATAGAGGGTCGGATCAACGGTATCCTCCAATTCGTCTTGTGACAGATTGTGACCCACAAAAAGAGGAGTCAAGGGGACTTTTCAAACAGTTATCTTGAATGAATTTCTTGAATCAGACTGGTGAACTTGCAACCCCAAGAAGAAATTCATTTCTCCCATCGAGCTTATCTCGAATTTAGTCTGCATAGTCTTCTCAAATTCCCTGCATAAGTTGTCGTTTGTAGAGCCAAAAATGATATCATCAACATAAATCAGGACAAGGAGGAGATCATCTTCCACAATCTTGTAGAAGAGAGTAAAATCCACATTCTCTCGTTTGAAGCCCCTATCAATCAAATGGTCAGCCAACATATTATACCAAGCTCTCAGGGCTTGGTGAAGACCATAAAGAGCCTTGTTTAATCAGTAAATACGATGGGGATATTCAGGATCTTCAGTGTGGTGACGAATTGATTCATGTTTAGACTTATATTCACTACAATGAGAGCATTCTATCTTTAGAGTTTCATCAACCACAGATGAACTGACATGCTCAAAGATAACAGAAACAAATTTAGAAGAGTTAGAACTAACCGACTCAATTTTAGCCATGCAAGAAAATGTGCCTACACTACGTCAAAAATGACCTTTAGTTTCACGAAAAAAGTGTGGCCATAGGCCTTTAGCCACACTGTAAGGTCCCGTTACCGGTAACCCTACTTACGTGTTGGATTTACTCATAAACACAGTTCTAAATATTAGAGTTAATTAAAACATTTATGCGGAATATAAAACTTTCATAAAACATTACAATATTTCATAACTTGTCTCAAAACATCCTTTGTCTTTCACATTAAAACATTAAAATTAAAACATCGTAAGTCTTCAGATGCCAGGCTCTTATTCTTCTGCCATGTGTCCCCGCTCAAGCCAGCTGTCTCATCCTACTCACCTGCGTGCATACTAAAAGTCAGCTACGCTGGGTGAGTTCTAGTTAATCACAAAATCATACAATACATTCTTTACATTTCATACTTAACCTCCTAACTTTCTTTCATACACACTTAAGTGCTTTTACTTTCATTTTTACCTTCATACTTTCTTTACATACATAATCATACGTTTTAAAGAGCCTTTCGCCCTATAACCTCACAGATATTATAAGGGTCTGGTCCCTAGTTTTCGAATATTAGAAGGGTTCGATTCCCTAACATCACAGATATTATAAGGGTCTGGTCCCTACCATCACAGGTATTATAAGGGTCTGGTCCCTAGTTTCGAATATTAGAAGGGTTCGATTCCCTAACATCACAGATATTATAAGGGTCTGGTCCCTAACATCACAGATATTATAAGGGTCTGGTCCCTAGTTTTTGAATATTAGTAGGGTTCGATTCCCTCTTCGTTACCATACATTATACCCCGAGTATTTTTAGGGCTCGGTACCCTTTTCGTAACCATACAACCATACATCATACCTCGAGTATTATTAGGGCTCGGTACCCTTTTCGTAACCATACAACCATACATCATACCTCGAGTATTATTAGGGCTCGGTACCCTTTTCGTAACCATACAACCATACATCATTATTTCCTTCTTTTATTATCTCTATCACATTCATACGCATAAGCATTCATATTATACTTACCTTATACATAGCATTACAGCCTGACAGTACGTGCAATATCCGAAGATCGTTCACGTACCATCAAGCAATCATTCTTACATAACACATATATCACATAGGGCATACACTTATCACTTAGGATAAATGTATTAACAACACATCAAGTATGCACACAGCCCCGAAAACATAACAAGGAATGGGGCTAGAAACTCACCTGAACACGGTTACGTTCACCGTTAATCGTAATTCCTTTATTCAGTTGTGCACGGCTGACTGTATAACAAGTATACGTATCAATTAACTATCACTTCTCATAATGTATTTCTATCTTTATATGACCCACAACGAACAGGGGTCCGGGGGTAGCGCCCCTGGCAGCGGGGTCTAGGGGCGGCAGCCCCTAGCAGGGTCCAAGGGGCAGAGCCCCTGGCTGGGGTCGAGCTGCCAGGTCAGCTTGGAAAAATTTTATTTCCATTAACTGTCTTAACACATTTTTCATTAGATTTTTAGTTTACTTCCTAATCGAACTTGGCTTTAGGCGAAGTTAAACCTTAGGCGAACTTAGCTTTAGGCGAAGTTGTCATCAGGCGAACTTGGCTTTAGGCGAAGTTGTTATCAGGCGAACTTAGCCGTAAGCGAAGTTATCAATTAGGCGAACTTGGCCTCAGGCGAAGTTGTCATCAGGCGAACATAGCTTGCAGGCGAAGTTCATCAGGCGAACTTAGCTTGCAGGAGAAGTTCATCGTTTGAAGGCGAAGTTGCCCAGATGCAGGCGAAGTTGCCCAGACAGCCGCTGTTCGGTTTCTTTCCAGCATTTTGAGCGATTTTAACACCCTTGCTATGGTTCAATATCACCCACTACGCTTCCCGACCATTTTCGGTCGCTTATACACTAAAAAGCTTGGATCTTTAAACTTCAAAGATCAAGAATCATACCTTTTTGGGCTTGTTTGGATCTCGTTTACTTGCTAGTACACTAATCGCTCTCTCTCGGACATGCCCGACTCTTTCCTTGGCTCGGCCGGCCGGCGGCGGTATGCGTGTGGTGTGTGTGTGTGTTTTGGGGTGTTAGGGAGTTTGGTGAAAATGAAGATATTTTGGGATTTTGGGGGTATTTATATCCCTGAAATCCCATTCTCATTTAACCCATCTCAATTAATCCACGTCCAAGACCCGCTCCCTACCCGATATTAATTAATTACGCGAAATCACTAAACATAACTTCCTTTATTCATCATTTAAATTTTTAGGATGTTACAAGTCTTCCCCTCTTAAAGAGGTTTCGTCCCCAAAACCTAACTATTACATAAACAAACTAGGGTAAAACTTGCGCATCTCATCCTCGGCTTCCCAAGTAGCATCCGATCCTTTGCGGTGTTTCCGTATCACTTTTACCAAAGGTATAGTCTTGTGACGAAGCTGCTTCTCCTTACGATCAACGATCTCTATCGGTTGCTCGATGTAGTTCAATTGTTCATCAACCTCGATGTCCATTAATGGCACGTGAGACGTGTCATCAGCTAGACACTTCCTCAGATGAGAAACATGGAAGGTTAAATGAATTCCTTCTAACTCATCGGGTAAATCCAGTTTATAAGCTACTTCACCCACACGATTTACAATCCTGAACGGTCCAATGTACCTCGGACTCAACTTTCCTCTTTTCCTAAAACGGATAATCCCCTTCCAAGGCGAGACCTTGAGCATCACATTGTCACCAACGTTAAACTCAATTGGTCGTCGCCGCTTATCTGCATAAGACTTTTGTCTGTCTTGCGCGGCTTTCATTCTTGCTTTGATCTGATCGAACTTTGAAGACGTTTCTTGAACCACTTCTAGACTTCCCAATTCTTTCTGACCAATCTCACCCCAACACACCGGGGTTCTACATCGTCTACCATAAAGCATCTCAAACGGTGGCATACCAATACTTGAATGGTAACTGTTGTTATAGGAGAACTCTGCCAGATGCAGATGATCATCCCAACTTCCACCAAAATCTAAGACACAAGCACGTAGCATATCCTCAAGGGTTTGGATCATCCTTTCAGACTTTCCATCGGTTTGAGGATGATACGCCGTACCGATGTTCAACCTCGTCCCCATAGCTTCATGGAATTTCTTCCAGAACCTCGAAGTAAACCGTGTATCCCTATCAGACACGATTGATAACGGTACTCCATGCTTGGTTACAACTTCCTTGATGAACAAGCTTGCTAACGTTTCTGACGAGATGGCCTCTCGTATGGGCAGAAAGTGAGCACTCTTGGTCAAACGGTCCACAATCACCCAGATGGTATCATGTTGCTTAGCTGTACGAGGTAGCTTAGTTATGAAGTCCATGGTGATGTGTTCCCATTTCCACTCAGGTATCTCTAGCGGTTGCATTTTCCCATTAGGCTTTTGGTGTTCGGCTTTGACTTGTAAGCAAGTTAAGCACTTACCAACATAATCCACTACATCGTTGTTCATTCCTGGCCACCAATAATCTCTTTTCAAGTCTTGGTACATCTTTGTAGCTCCAGGATGGATTGAGTACCTTGACTTATGAGCTTCATTTAAGATTCGACTTCTAAGATCACCATGGCGTGGGATCCACATACGGTCGAACCTAGTTTTAACTCCATGAGTGTTTTCCATCAACCCATCTTGCTGGCCATAAATCCTTTCTTTCTTTACTAACCCTTCGTCTACTAACACTTCTGACTGCACCTTGATGATTTCTTCAAAAAGACTTGAGTTCATGATCAACTTGTATGACTTCACTGCTGCAAGGACTTCCTCATTCTTACGACTTAGCGCATCAGCGACCACGTTAGCTTTACCGGGGTAATACTTAATCTCACAGTCGTAATCCTTTATCAATTCTAACCATCTTCTCTGCCTCATGTTCAATTCTTTCTGCTCGAAGAAGTACTTTAAACTCTTATGATCTGTATAGATAGTGCACTTAGTACCGTACAGATAATGCCTCCATATCTTAAGAGCATGCACTACAGCTGCTAACTCCAAATCGTGCGTCGGATAAGTACTTTCATGGACCTTCAACTGTCTAGACGCGTAAGCTATCACCTTCCCTCGTTGCATTAACACGCAACCTAACCCTTGATGCGAGGCATCAGCACAAACAACGAAATCCTCGTTACCATCAGGTAGAGCAAGGATTGGAGCTTGCGTGAGTCTCTTCTTTAATTCTTCAAAGGCTTCTTCTTGAAACTTTCCCCAACTGAATACTATCGACTTTCGG
This sequence comes from Bidens hawaiensis, assembly GCF_021521415.1. Classification (NCBI taxonomy): domain Eukaryota; kingdom Viridiplantae; phylum Streptophyta; class Magnoliopsida; order Asterales; family Asteraceae; genus Bidens; species Bidens hawaiensis. The sequence continues at coordinate 183,253 of NW_027505088.1, read as the reverse complement.
GTCATACCGGTCAGCGGTGCGGCTATCTTGGAGAAACCTTCGATGAATCTCCTATAGTAGCCAGCTAACCCTAGGAAGCTTCGTATATCAATCGGAATCTGCGGAGTCTTCCAATTCACAATCGCTTCAATCTTAGCTGGGTCCACGGTAATCCCTTCAGAATTAATCACGTGACCTAAAAATTGCACTTCTCTTAACTAGAAAGCGCACTTCGAAAATTTGGCATACAACTTCTCTTTCTTCAGAGTCTCCAATACCTCTCTCAGATGCTCAGCATGGTCAGACTCGTTCTTTGAATAAATCAATATATCGTCAATGAAGACGATAACCGACTTATCCGACATCGGCCGACACACCCTATTCATCATGTCCATAAATGCTGCAGGAGCATTTGTTAGACCGAATGACATTACGAGGAACTCGTAGTGTCCATACCGCGTTCGGAACGCTGTCTTAGGGATGTCTGCCTCCTTCACCTTCAGCTGATGGTAGCCTGATCTGAGATCTATTCATGAGAACCAACTTGAACCTTGCAGTTGGTCAAACAGATCATCAATCCTTGGCAACGGATATCTATTCTTTACCGTAAGCTTATTCAACTTACGATAGTCTATGCACATTCTCATACTTCCATCCTTCTTTTTCACGAACAACACTGGTGCGCCCCACGGGGAAACACTTGGTCTTATGAAACCTTTGTCGAGGAGTTCTTGCAGTTGTGACATCAATTCTTTCATCTCGGACGGTGCTAGACGGTAAGGCGCTTTCGCGACAGGTTGGGCTCCTGGTATTAAATCTATCTGAAATTCTATCTCTCGCTCCGGCGGCAACCCCGGAAGATCCTCAGGGAATACTTCTGGGTAGTCGCGTACAATAGGAGCATCTTTCATTTCTTTCGTCTCGGCCGCAGCGTTGACGACATACGCCAGGTAGGCACGACACCCTCGCCTTAGCAAACCCTCGGCTTTTATCATCGAAATGACATTAAGCCCAGAACTTTCCTTATCACCATAAACCGTTACCGCACTACCATCCAATGACTTTAACCTTATCATCCTACTCTTACATACTATCTGAGCCTCAAACTCAGACAACCAATCCATACCCAAAACCACATCGAACCCTCCCAAGGTCATAACGTACAAGGTAACCGGGAACTCATGTCCTTCCAATTCTATCTTACAGTTCTTAACCATTTTTGTTATTTTAACCGAAGTGTCACTGGCGGTTTCTACTACAAAAGTTTCAGACACTCGGCAACATTTCATTTTAGCTAGTTTACTAAATGGTGTGGCTACGAAACTTTTGTTTGCGCCCGAATCAAATAATACAGAAGCGGAAACACCGTTCACTAGAAACGTACCTGTGACGACATCCGGAATCTGCTTGGCTTGTTCTTGGGTCAGCATGTAGGCTCTAGTTCTTGGCCTAGCTTGATCAGCATCCTTCCTTCCACTACCTCCAGCTTCACCATCTATGCACTCTCTCGCCATGTGGCCTGTCTTGCCACATTTGTAACATGCTGGCTTTGCACTGCACTCATTGGCATAATGCCCTACCTTCCCACACTTATAACACACATTAGACCCCATCCGGCATTCCCCACCGTGAGCCTTTCCACATTTGAGACAAACACCAGAACTTTTACCCCACTTGCACTCACCACCATGCATCTTTCCGCAGGTCTTACACGATCTCTTCTCCCACACTCTCTGCTTCTTATCTTTGGGGTTCCATAACTGAGTACCGGGTCGTTTAGCAGGATCGGCCCATTTCTTCTCTTTCTTCTCGTCTCCCACCACCACATCATCCGCAGCCAGGTCTGCATAGACCATCTCTGCGAGTTCGACAGCAGAATCGAAAGTAGCAGGTTTACTTGTCCTGACTAACATGCGGACTCTCTGTGTAATCCTCTCACATAACACTTGATTCTCTTAGCCTCAGTGCTGACCATATCGGGTACCAACCTCGACATTCGATTGAACTCTGTAGTGTACTCACGATGTGTCATCGTCCCAGCTTTCAAGTTTAGGAACTTCATCTCCGCCCTTTCAACCTCGGCGTCAGCACAGAACTTCTTCATTACTAACTCCTTCAAATCGTCCCACTTCATCTCTTTGATCTCTTCTCGGGTCTTCCTCTGCTCCACACTCTCCCACCAATACATAGCCTCATCCTCGAATGATTGAGTAGCATAACCTACCGCTTGATCGGGACGGCACTCGCTAATGCGGATAACCTTTTCCATGGCGGTTATCCACTGAAGAGTAGCGATTGCGTCTCCTAAACCAGTCAGCTTAGGCGGGTCACAACCTCGCCTCGGCCCTTCTTCCTATCATCATCTTTCACAGACCTTACCTCACTTGAGTCACCCCTTTCCCTCTCTTCATCTTTCCTACCATTACCACCTGCCCCTTCAACAGTTCTTTCACGGCTTCCAACAGACCTTCCCGGGGTAATATTCTTCACAGCAGTGGCTACAGCTTGAACAATAGCTGCTTGAATTGCAGGATCCAGTTGAACTCCTTCATTGTTTTCCGGGTTCCTTCCCGCTGCGCTTCCTTCAGCTTCAGTGTTGGAAGCGGTCTCAACCGAAGGTTGCTGGACACGACGAGGCCTGCCGCGTCGTCCAGTGCGACCTCCAGCTCCAACAATGTCTCCGGCTCCAGCCATCGTATTCTAAAAGGGAAAACACAAACATCATCATTCAAGGAACTATTTAGTACAAGGATAGCAAGGCTAACAGGTAATAACAGTGGCCAGCTGTGACTAGCTGATCACATTGCTTTCCGTGTCCTATACACTTCCCTTTATGAGTCTATTTGTGCTGGTTCTACTTAAGAAATTAGTCAAATCAACAATCAATTATTCCTATCCCTTTTGTTCACATATATTTTCTTTCTCATTAACATATATCATTTAATCATACAATTTACCTTAACTGATCTTGCTTGAGCGACACATGGCATTCTTGGACTAGCATCTTCTTTCATTTCTTACTTATATCCCATACTCTGTTCGAGTCTAAGCATGTAGGATGCTTAAATCTCTCGAACTTTGCTCTGATACCAACTTGTAAGGCCCCGTTACAGGTAACCCTACTTACGTGTTGGATTTACTCATAAACACAGTTCTAAATATCAGAGTTAATTAAAACATTTATGCGGAATATAAAACTTTCATAAAACATTACAATATTTCATAACTTGTCTCAAAATATCCTTTGTCTTTCACATTAAAACATTAAAATTAAAACATCGTAAGTCTTCAGATGCCAGGCTCTTATTCTTCTGCCATGTGTCCCCGCTCAAGCCAGCTGTCTCATCCTACTCACCTGCGTGCATACTAAAAGTCAGCTACGCTGAGTGAGTTCTAGTTAATCACAAAATCATACAATACATTCTTTACATTTCATACTTAACCTCCTAACTTTCTTTCATACACACTTAAGTGCTTTTACTTTCATTTTTACCTTCATACTTTCTTTACATACATAATCATACGTTTTAAAGAGCCTTTCGCCCTATAACCTCACAGATATTATAAGAGTCTGGTCCCTAGTTTTCGAATATTAGAAGGGTTCGATTCCCTAACATCACAGATATTATAAGGGTCTGGTCCCTACCATCATAGATATTATAAGGGTCTGGTCCCTAGTTTCGAATATTAGAAGGGTTCGATTCCCTAACATCACAGATATTTTAAGGGTCTGGTCCCTAACATCACGGATATTATAAGGGTCTGGTCCCTAGTTTTTGAATATTAGTAGGGTTCGATTCCCTCTTCGTTACCATACATTATACCCCGAGTATTTTTAGGGCTCGGTACCCTTTTCGTAACCATACAACCATACATCATACCTCGAGTATTATTAGGGCTCGGTACCCTTTTCGTAACCATACAACCATACATCATACCTCGAGTATTATTAGGGCTCGGTACCCTTTTCGTAACCATACAACCATACATCATTATTTCCTTCTTTTATTATCTCTATCACGTTCATACGCATAAGCATTCATATTATACTTACCTTATACATAGCATTACAGCCTGACAGTACGTGCAATATCCGAAGATCGTTCACGTACCATCAAGCAATCATTCTTACATAACACATATATCACATAGGGCATACACTTATCACTTAGGATAAATGTATTAACAACACATCAAGTATGCACACAGCCCCGAAAACATAACAAGGAATGGGGCTAGAAACTCACCTGAACACGGTTACGTTCACCGTTAATCGTAATTCCTTTCTTCAGTTGTGCACGGCTGACTGTATAACAAGTATATGTATCAATTAACTATCACTTCTCATAATGTATTTCTATCTTTATATGACCCACAACGAACGGGGGTCCGGGGGTAGCGCCCCTGGCAGCGGGGTCTAGGGGCGGCAGCCCATAGCAGGGTCCAAGGGGCAGAGCCCCTGGCTGGGGTCGAGCTGCCAGGTCAGCTTGGAAAAATTTTATTTCCATTAACTGTCTTAACACATTTTTCATTAGATTTTTAGTTTACTTCCTAATCGAACTTGGCTTTAGGCGAAGTTAAACCTTAGGCGAACTTAGCTTTAGGCGAAGTTGTCATCAGGCGAACTTGGCTTTAGGCGAAGTTGTCATCAGGCGAACTTGGCCGTAAGCGAAGTTATCAATTAGGCGAACTTGGCCTCAGGCGAAGTTGTCATCAGGCGAACTTAGCTTGCAGGCGAAGTTCATCGCTTTGAAGGCGAAGTTGCCCAGATGCAGGCGAAGTTGCCCAGACAGCCGCTGTTCGGTTTCTTTCCAGCATTTTGAGCGATTTTAACACCCTTGCTATGGTTCAATATCACCCACTACGCTTCCCGACCATTTTCGGTCGCTTATACACTAAAAAGTTTGGATCTTTAAACTTCAAAGATCAAGAATCATACATTTTTGGGCTTGTTTGGATCTCGTTTACTTGCTAGTACACTAATCGCTCTCTCTCGGACCAGCCCGACTCTTCCCTTGGCTCGGCCGGCCGACGGCGGTATGCGTGTGGTGTGTGTGTGTGTTTTGAGGTGTTATGGAGTTTGGTGAAATTGAAGATATTTTGGGATTTTGGGGGTATTTATATCCCTGAAATCCCATTCTCATTTAACCCATCTCAATTAATCCACGTCCAAGACCCGCTCCCTACCCGATATTAATTAATTACGCGAAATCACTAAACATAACTTCCTTTATTCATCATTTAAATTTTTAGGATGTTACACACACACGTCTGGTTCAGGTCTTGTGTGACCAAAGGTCGCGACATTGTAGGTATGATATGGCCACACACAGTTTTTAGTTGCCTTATGTGGTTATAAGTGTGGCTAAAGGGTACCAGCATTAGTTGTTGGCCATCAAGAAGCCTCTCCAATAAGTGTGGCTAAACGGTAGAAAATGACCACATGACTATTTCTAGGTGTGACCATTGCACGTATAGAGGCACATGAATTCATGTTTCAGCCACATGAGTTTTATAATAACGTGGCCAATAGGGTTGTGGTAAGCGAGCATTGTGACCTATACCGTGTGGCTATAGCAAAGCAATGGCCACTTGAATTTAATAATAGTGTGGCTAATTATATCATATACACACAGGATGTTATATTAAATGTGGCTAAAAATGTTTATTTGCCACTCAAACACTCCTTCGTAGATTATAGTGTGGCTATTATCTTACCGTTAGTCACACATAATGCTTTTCGTAATTTAAAGTGTGGCTACTGTCAAACTTTTCGTCACACATAGTGATGTATTGTGTGGCTAATCATATCATATAGACACTGGAGGTTATTGTCAATGTGGCTGAAAATGTGAACTTGCCACTCAATCACTCTTTTGTTGTTTGTGGTATGGCCATTGTCTTACCGTTTGTCACACATAATGCTTTTGTAACATAAAGTGTGGCTATTATCATATTTTTGGTCACACATAGATAAATGTGGCTAAAGGGTAGCAATGACCACATCAATATAATGTAAGTGTGACATTTTCTATTATATAGTCACATGAATTTATTGTAAGTGTGGCTAATGGTTATTTTAGCCACACAAATTTTTTTTTCAATTTTAACTTTGATTATTTTCTAACCTTTAGTCACACATAATAATTTAAGTGTGGCTGTTGTATAAGCTTTGGTCACATATCTACGCATCTCCAACGAATTCAGTTTTTTTAATTATTTTTTAAAATGGATTATAAAAAATCAGATTTTTAACCTGCTAAAAATGCATACTATAAATATTTTAAAGCATAACTTTATAGATGTAACTAAACACATTAGCATAAAATCAAAACATGTTTTTTCATAAGTTTAACAAACACAATAACATAAATTCAAAACGGGTTTACATTACCAAAGCTTCACTAATAAGTTATAAATTCAAAATATTTGAAACTACTACTAATTACTACCAACCTCAAACTTTCTCATAAACTCATCAAATTGTTTTTTGTCTCCTTTCTTCATTTTCATTAAGTTCTTTTTTCATTTGTTCCATTCGTTGCACTCGTTCTTCCAACTCGTTTCTTGACTTCCTTTCATTTTCTAGTTCTTTTTCCATATCGGCTCTAACTTTTTAAACCTAAAATTGTTAAAATATTAGCATCATGACTAGTAAAAGGTTAATGTGAGGTGAAACCCTAAAGCACAAACAATAATAACTTTTTACCTAATTTTTTAAGATTGAATTTACAAATAAAACTAGCTTACCAAGCGGATACGATGCTCATCAAACCCTATTGTACCGCCCGTATGCCGATATATGCTGCCATCACTACCCTCTTTCGTGCGGTTGTCTCTCCCGCTCGCAAACTTCTTTAGCCATTTTTCTGTGTTCCAACCCTATAAAGAGAAACAAATATATGATACATATATAGGGTAAAAAATATAAAAATAAAAAATAATGTACGAACACCCTTACCAAACAAAGTTGCTCCCATATGCCCCGAGCCACAAGATTCGGAGGAAATTTACAAATTATGTCGAATCTATGTACTTTGTCCCCAATAATATCCCCGGCTGCCTTGGCTTTTTCTATAGAATTTAATCTCCACTCCATGATGTCCCTAAAACGACGACTATCACGCACAATCACATTAGACATAATGTATACATAAACATAAACTTGAAACGAAAACACGTTGGTGATAATAATCAATGTCAACTATACTAAAAAGTCCTAACATGTATTCACACATCGTATCATGGAAAATCAACCAAACATTCATCATACAACTTAACTTATGATCACTTAGTTCACGAGACAGATTATAGCATGTACAAACTGATTTTATTCACTAAGAAAAGATTAAGTATAAATTCTACAAAATTTGCCACAGTAGAATATATGAATTAGGTTTCTTAAACACTTTTTATTATATTTTTCTTATGCATACAAAACTCACAATAATTCAACCATTACAAATATACCAACAGTTCAGCAGATTGCACAACAAACACTTGTTTAATGGTTCTGTCAACTCATTAATCCAAATTGTGCAAGACCAATTAGGTTGTCTTCAAGACTCATAATACTAATTTTCAGAACTGGAACCAACCCGTTTGGTTTTGTCATTAGGGAGTTATGGTGTCGGAAAGACATACCGGAATATAACTCCCCGAATCAGCTTTGACCAGTGTTTTTGTAAAATCATAAAAAACTATTCAGCACTCGTCCAAAAATTACAAACTTTACCTTTCTGGAAACTAGACTCATATTAATATATCCTAGAATCAACAATCGTTCAATAATCATCGTTTAATATCAAGTTACATACCGATAAATAAACAAAAACGAATCTTTCACCAAACTGTTGTCATCAAAACTCAAACCCTAACATATTTATGACATCTCTAGGTATCTAATTCATCAAATAACCTTTTAGAGATGAAAGAAGATGTACTAAGATTCAATTACAAGTTAAATACATACCTTTTTAGTGATGAAAGAAGATGTACTAAGCTTCAATTACAAGAAATAACACTTAAAATTGAAAATCCCGGAAATATCTAAGCTCGCATTTTAGGTCCCCGGAAATACGTAAGAATAATTGTCGACGTATCCAAAAACGGCAACAAATTTGTTCCAAATCACAAACATGGTCTCCAGAAAAATAGTCGTTCACTAAAAGGTCATGAGCAGCTTGATGATCCCGTTGAAAAGGATGTCGCCTATTAAGCGTTTGTTTACTTTGGTATGAGTTAAGTAATAGTTGAGCCGCTGCCCGAACCGAAGCAATTATCACTTCGTCCTCCATATCTGAATCTAAGGAAATTCGACGTGAAAATAGTCGGACGACGATGACCCGTAGTGTGAGTCCATTTAATTTCAAAAAACAACATTGATATAGAATGGTAGAAGTACGGAGAAGATGGAAATATTTTGGTAGAATTTTGAGAAAAAAAGGTATGTGTATATATAGTATGTAATATATAGTATTTAACTCACAAACAATTAGCCGTTTGGCAACGACTATAATCTTGGAAATGGACAAATTTTGCATCAAATTCAACTCACAAACAATACTTTAGCGTTGTGATGGTGTTGGCAGTGGAAGATGGATGGCACCGTTTGATGATCCTCGGCCCGGTGTTCACAACCCCATATAGCGTACATGGCATGGATGGCACTATTTTCAACCTCAACAACACACTTCCTTATTGTAAGAGTGAAAAGTAACAAAACATTGTAACTTTTTATTGGAGGATTTTGTGTGTGAGAGAGAACAATTGTAAATATTTCAACATGAATGCTTCATTTAAAAAATAACAAATGGTTGAGTTATTTTACAAAGGATTATAAAAGTGAGAAGAAATATTTTCGTTCATCATTGTGTTTTTTTCACGTTATTGTGTTATATTACTCAACAGTGTGTTATATTTTCCTTAGCATTGTGTTATAATTTTCGATTTATTGTGTGTTTGTACCAAGTCGTATAGAGGGCATCAAACGTACTTCGATTGAACTCAAACTAGTGGCATTGGAAGCGTCTCATCGAACATTACGATATTTAATGTTAGGTTTTCACTTTCGATTTTTAGTTTGTAGATTTTAGAAATTTTGTTCAGATCATTGTGTTTCTTTTATTTATTATTGTGCTTTTTGTTGATTTCATCATTGTGTCTTTTTTCCTTGACATTGTGTATTTTTTTCATGACATCGTGATATATTATTTATCATTGTGCTATATTTTGCTCAAAATTGTGTTTTATTTTGGAATCCATTGTGTCTTTATACACTTCATAGATTTAGGAGACTTGTAGGGGAAAAGACACAATATCGAGGAAAAAAAACAATGTTATAATTGGGGTTTTTTTATTTTTTTTAAACGAGGACGACGGAAGAAACATTTTGGTTATTTTTTTACGTTTTTTATTACGGTTTGAGTTATGATTTTTCTTGAATTTTTATTTAAGGGGTTTAATTTTTTAAGGCGACAAATCTTTCACATCCTACTAATTTTTTTTTTGACTCTTTGTATTTTAGCAATATACATAGAAAAGAATACTGATCTGTGTGGAGAATTTTAAAATAATAGCCCATGAGCTAGTGGTGCAGTGGTAAGAGAAGACTTGGTGCTTCATGTGACCAAGGTTTGATTCATGCCCACAATATTTAGTTTCTAAGGCGCCGGGGTGATGATGAGAGACTAGACGAGTAGGTGGATTTCACTAGTTAGATCCCTGAACTGAACGAGTTTTATCTCATGGCACTGTCATGCCTTCAGACAAGTGTTCACGGGCGTTGACCTTAGGTGATGGTTTTTCCTGAATCAATAGACAAGTATATCTCAATGCAGTGAATTTAGCCTGTAGCTCATTAAGAATTCGTTGGCCGTTAAAAAAATAAAAAGAATTGACTACATAATAAATTAAAATATAAATTTAATATGTGTTACACACACTCATGGGCACACGTTTCTTATCCTTTTTTACTTTCAGTCCTCACAATATATGGGAACACCCTCGTTTATACAGTTTTCTATTTTTACAATACAAATGCCTGAATTATGATTCTCAAAACACTAAAACTTATTGGTGATTTTGACTACGTATAAGCGAAGAGAAGTCATTATGTTGTTGGAGGACTAGGTCGGGTCTACGGGATATGGACGAACAACAGGTCGGGTAAGATCGAGCCACGGGGCGAAGGAAATAGTTAGGGTCAGGCATGTGGCCAAGAAATTGTTGGATTTTGAACATGGTAAAGAGTGAAAAGGAGGTAGGGACGTGTTGGAACACTTATTCGATCAATAATGGCACAAGCCGCGCAGTAACGGTAACATCATAATAAAACAAATAAAATTATTTAAGAAAAGGGGCTAGGCTATAAATTATCAAGATGCATGTAAATGTTATTGTTGTCTAACTATGTAGCTTATAAATTACTAAATATTTCATTATGCTATCAAAAGGAACGCGTTCCAAATATGAAATAGAGAATTTGGTAAGAGTACGTTTTGATAAGAATGCTTGACCACAAAAGAAGAGCTTGAAATAGATAACAAAAATATTAGATCATCTGTAATGGTAAAGAGTTGTGGCGTTATGGGCTGAAAACGCCGGGGGCAACCCCACCCCCACCCCCGGGTGTTTTTGGCAAGGTTTTCTTAAAACGTTTTCTACAAAAAGCTTAAATGGCACGCATTTTGAGGAATTTTGATAAAATTGTGTGTGGGGACGGGAGAGAGAGAGGAATATATTTAATTAGGGTTAAGCTAAACGTACCCTCTTGTGTACTTGTCACACATATTTTCCTAGACTTTCATTTTCTTCACAATTTTATTTGACATTTTACTACCGTATAATATTTTTAATCATTTCAAGTCTCCCTTCAAACTATCAAATCAAATACTATAAAGTTTATTTTATATTTTTTTTCCTTTGTGTTTATTGTTCTTTATAACAATAATAGTATTTATTATCATTATAAAATGTATTTATTATCATTATAAAATGTATTTTAAAAAAACAATATAATGCCTTTATTAAAACGATAAAACGTTTTGTATATATTTATCTTATCATATGCATCACACCCGGCAAAAAGATCATTTAAATATTTTTTTTATAAGTTTGAATACATGAAATTAATGTCACATGAGAAAAGAAGCAACTTATTAATCAAGTTATATTTTGTTTAATCTGTTTTAATGATGAAAAAAATGTGCTTTTTTTAAAGTAAGTTATCTCTAAAAATTATTTAAAAAGAAAAACACACCTTAAAAGTGTTAAAACACTTGTAGGAAAAAAATGTTTTCATTTTTTTAATTCAAAAAAACTTTTATTTACATAAACAATTTTTTTGTTATTTAAAAAAAACAAAAAAATGTTTTATAATATAAAAAAATATTAAAAAAGGAAAAGAAAAACTCTTTAAATAATTAAAAAAACTTTTTTTAGTTAATAATGATAATAAAAAATGAAAGAATAAACATAAAGGTTCAAGTTGTATTAATGTAAAACTTGGGGGAGGGGATATGATTAGTAAAAATGAAGATATGGTGGTACGTTTAACAACACCCATGTAATTATTGTAGGAGAGTTGTGCCGTTTTGCCCACTACGTCACTTTTTGCAAAACTCTTAATTGATGGTGTGAATGCCACATGACGCAAAATGTCCAAGAATATGACGTTTTGACTACACATGGTCTTATAAGAAAAGAACAAAGGCGTCTCTCAATCATTCTTTTTGAGTCCGGTTTTAAATTATTATTCTTGAAAAATATAACCACATTTAAAAAGGTTTTTTACTTGTAATTCTTTGAATTTTGTGGGAATAGTTTTCACAACTCTGGAATTTTTTTTGGACATAAATATTTATATGTAACACGTTTATACAAATATTAAGTATTTTGTTCTTTTACTTTTTTTTATTTTGAGATATGCATCGTAGGTTAACCGATTGTGGTATCCTAAACCGGGGAGGGGGTCCAAAATTTTCGGACGAAAACGGGTAAATTGACTGTATGCATAAAAATTTTCGGACAAGACCAGGTAAACTTACACTAGTATTGCGCAAAAGAAAAAACATGATAGATGGGTTTGGCGGGTTACACTAAGCTACTCCCTCCGGAAACAGGTCATGAAGGCGGCATGGTTAGTAGATCACTCTTCTATAGGTTGTTAACTACTATTACAAAGAATGTTCATTGGGCTCATATACCAATTATGTTTGTTGTGCCTTGAGCACATAGGTCCTGTCCAATAAGCGTCACAATTGACCATTGTCCGTTCTCACCTAATTCCCGTCACTGCTACCCACCTTATCGCACCTGTCGCCAGCACATTCACTGAGGTCACCGCCACAACTGGGGCTTCGCAGAAGTGGGGGTGGGTGGGCACTTTTTTCTAAAACGGATCACTTTCTTTTTTCCCAGAAACACTTATTTGAACCCTATTTCGTTTAGGCCAAACATGTTTTATCCTCAATTTAGACTGATGCTTTTTTAGAACGACCTTTATTGACCCAAATTCATTTTGCTTAGCAACTGTCTCAACCCAAACGCATTTTACTTGAAACCCGTTTTGATCTTTAACCCTAACCTATCCTGTTTGCCGGCCCCATGTTTGAAGGCGTTGTTTAATCGAGGATGATGAAGATGGGAGGGGTTGCTATATCACTTCTACAACTACTTGAATCACAAAATTGTTACTCGAAACGAAGCAATGCAAATGCTAAAGAAAACTTGTACTAATAAGTGTTTGAGCAAGCAAGTTTGATTCACTCAGTTTCCTTTCATCAAAGTACATATTCAGCGTAAATCTTGAGTCGAAACAATATCACCGTTACCTCGAAAACCATTCAAGTACACACGTGAGACACAATCTGTGTTACTTGGCAAACATATCCTTAGACCCGAGATACAAACAAAGATAACTACACCATTTCCTCAAACATCCCATTATTAGCACGCGAATCTACAAGCATTAACGCCAAAGGGATTCGATGAGTCATATGTCTTCAATATTTGTTGTTCCATTAAGCCTCACCAGATAATATCTCAAGCTCGGCCCACCAAAGAGGCGACTGGCTTGGAATTGCTTGCTCGGGTGATATCCGTAGCACTTCCCTTAGCTTTGTAACTACTTCTTTCATTGTTGGTCTCTTTCGAGCATCCTGCTCAATGCATTCTTCAATAACCTCATATATGATGTCAAGTTCGTTTTGCTTAAATGATTTTAGTGTCGGGTCAACCATATCACTCGTGTTACTTTTATCTTTTAAATATTGTGCAGCCTGCATGAATAAATGGATTTTATTATTATTATTATTATTAATTTAAAAACGATATGACAGAATTATCGTCAATCATTAGCAAACCTCTAATGTTGCAGAAATGTGTAAGAATGAAGTCTTGAACAAAGCTAATGACGTTTAAAAACCATTGGCTTTTTTTTCTGAAATTAGAACACTATTTATAAGGGGTCTTTTAGTTCTCTTTTCATGTATATTCAGTAATTGGTTCCAAAATCACTCATTGTTGTAAAGTATGATGTTGACTTTTTGGAATTTTAATACATATAGTCTACTATATCAATTTGCTAACACCATTAATAAAACCAATGGAAACATACCATTTTTACACACTAGTTTTATATGAAATTTGTGACAAAAAGAATTTCAGATCAACCCATATTACCAGCAGAATTTAACCACTTTACCCTTATCTAACCGGCCCATTTTATCATGACGAAGCACTAACATATAACACGTAAATCACCGGTATGAAACATAAAGAGACTTCCTTACCCAATCTTCAAGATCTGACTGGGGAGCTTTGCCAGAAATGAGTTCAAGCATCAAGATACCGAAAAAGTATACGTTTGTCTCTGTATCAATGATTGGTGGCAATACAGAATGATCTGAATCAAATTCTGCAGATACCTTTGCTTTGGACGTCAAATTGGTCCAGAAAGGCACCTCTGCAATCTGAGAAGCTACATTCGTTTAGTAATTGTCTTCTTTTCTCAGTTATTGTAGCAGTCAAAACGGGTCAGGTTGGCCCGAAAAACTTTTTGCCAAGACTATAAGACATGTTATATTTTATGTACGCCATATATGATCACAAAGAATATATTACGGGCGTTGATTTAGATACACCGGTGATCTACACGGTCACGAGGTCAATAGGTGAGGTCATCATACGCCACTTCTGTCAGTTTAGTGGTGTCAGTGTACCACACCATCCATATATGCCATATAATTCAACGGCACCAACTCATGCGCCCAATGTGGCCCGTATGACGTGCCAATCTAACATGTTATACGACCCCGTATGACCATATTCCCATGTGACATGTCATTGTCATTTAGGCCGTACGATAGAGCTAAAAAGGCGGCATGGGCCATATGACTTTCCAGTGGCTACATCTGTCCATTTTTGTGCCAATGTACCACATCATTGGGTCGTATAATTTGACAACACCAACTCATACAGCCCGTATAAATCGTTATGGCCTGTATGATGTACCGGTCTAGCATTTATTTATACAACCCTATACGACCTTATTCCCGTATGACATGTAAATGTCGTATAGGCCGTATGATAGAGCTAAAATCGTTGAACAGGCCATATGACTTTGGTACTGGCCGGTCACGTTAGTCATTTTTATGTCAATATATGTACCACATCATACGGGCCGTATTTTTATGGCAAAACCAACTCATCTTGTGTCAATGTACCCTGTATGACCATATTCCTGTGACATGTTAGTGGTGTATGTATGGTGCGTCCCTTTGGACGGAGCGTATATAATCATGCGGGTCAATATATGTCATATTTAAAGTAAAATCAGAAGTAAAAAGGTTGAAAATGCCTCTTCTTTGCTCAAGTAATGAACACATTGAAGATAATATAACAATTCTTACTTTGGATGCATAATCTTCTGAAAGATAGATCATTGTTGAGGTCACGTTAGTGAGCGGTATAGGAGGATTTAATTCATGCATGTACTCGAGACAATAGGATGTTCCCATGATAATTCTCATCCGTGTGATCCAATCAAGATGTTCAAGTTCTTTAACTGTAACAACATCGAGTTATTTCATTAAACGCATCTAAAACCCATAATCCAATGAGAATATAATAAAATCAAATCATCACCGTGTATATGCTCTGAGAGCGAGCCAATAGTCGCATACTCAAACACCATCATCCTAACAAAAGGTTCATCCTCCACACAATAACCAAGAAGATTAACAAAGTTTTTGTGATTAACTCGTGACAGCGTATCAATCTAAGCAATTTGCAGAAACGTATATGTGTTAGCTAGATAAATGCGTAGATGGATCAAAACTTTAAAATACCAAAACAAACAAACCTTCTTGCGAAATCCTAGTTCCGCATGTTTTGACCAATCTTTGAGACTGGCAATGGAGATTGACGCTACACAAATCTCAACTCCGCTTGATAATGTTCCTTTATATAGTGTATAACCTTCTCTTGTCGCAATGATGTTGCTGAAATCCTCGCAAGCTGTTTCTAGCTCGGTACGATTTAGCTTTGGAACACCTGTGCATGAAGTTGGGATTTCAATCAAGATGCGCATTCTAGTATAGCAAATTTTAATTTTAGTTGCTACAAAAATGTGTATAACTCATCTTACATCAACAATTTTTAATAGATTGGTAACAGTTTAGGACTGAACACTTTGACTCACTATTTCATCTATTATTACTTTCTAAAATAATCAAAATTTACAACATCAATGCCATCACAAGTGAGTTAAGTATGACAAGTTCAAGATTTAGATGCACCATCTCTGCAACATGTTTTACAACTTTTATTACACCCAACTATCCAATTATGATTGTTGAGTATCGCAGTGGCTATGGTTTGAATGAACCTTTTTAAAACTTTGTCTCCTTTTAATTGGTTTTGCTCCTTATCTTTCATTCCATATCAACAAACATGGGTTTATATATTTATCTCAGGATTAGAGGATGATGCAGCGGTAAAATGAAAAACGAAGATCGAATCACGTTGATTCAGTGAATACCCGTGATAAACTTCCAAAACCCCCAAATCCCACCCAAAGGTCAAGGGAAAATGAAGAGAAAAATGATTATTAATAAAATTCAAGTCTGACCATCCAAATTACATAACCAACATATAAATAAAGTTTCTAATGCGAAATGGGCCCTAAAAAAGGCCATGGGCCAAACACAAACCCAAAATGAAAAATTCAAAAACTGACAAAAAAACATAAAAAGGCCCATAACTTTATTTAGGAGGCGTTTTTGGGCTTCGGACTGGGGCCTTCGACTTGACTGATAATGGGCTTGAAACGGAGCTTCGTGGGCCAAGTTATGCCCATTTTCGTGGGCCACCTTTGGAAGCACGATCATGGGCCTCCAAATATAATATGGCACGTTCTTCAATGCTTGGGCCTCCATCAGAGGAACCGAAAGAAAAGGGTTGCAGAAAAGGATGTGAGAACGGGTGGACTGGTGTAATGAATAAAGTTGTTGGAAATGAGGAGTTGGTGAAAAGTTCACGAGCTGGAACTTAAACGTGATGATAAAATTAAAAGCAATGTATCAGACATCAAATGCTAATACTTGTTAGATAACCCCTCTAAAATCTAAACAGAAACCTTTTTAGAACCCCTTAAACTTCATGACAGACTGTATTAGCCAACACAAAACCTGATTACTTTCATGTTATGTTTGGGGTTGTATCAGACGGTAATTAAAGATAGCTTTTAGATGTTTGAAGCTGTTATAAACAGAAGTTTCGAGTGTTTGGCAACTTCTGATTACTTAAAGAAGCAATATAAAAACTGACCAAAACAGACATGTCTAAAAAAGGTAAAGAATTTAAAGAATTTTTTTTTGTTGAAGAATAAAACGAATCTTTCATCCAAACAGTTAAAACTAATAACTGCAAATCCAAACCTCAACTACTAACTAGTATATGTTTTTAAAGTATAAACTGGATGAAGAAAAAAAAAATTACCAGTAACAAACGCTTTCTGCAGTTGTCCACTAATACCAGTCCTCCAAGGTCCCATGGTCTTTACCGCTCGACCTTGACACATGTGATGACACAGGATTATGACCATGCTTATCAACAAAAGTAGGCAAAAAGATATAACCCAAATCTTCCACATATCTAAATTGCTACTTTCATCACTTTCTCGAGCCCGATTTGCTGGCCGTTTTGTTTCTTGATTGAAGGCAAGTGGTGACTGTGGTGAATTATTTTCCTTTTTGAACTTGGGTACAGCAGGAAATGATCCACTACTTCTAGTATATGGGAGAGCTATAATCTTTGGTGGCCCAATCTTGTTACCAGAAGATGGTGCAGCTGCAAGGTTTACAGATTGTTCTGCAAGCTTTCGACGCACAGAGTTTTCCATCATTTCTGCTTCCAGTTCACCCGCTGCGTTAGACATACAACGAAGAATCACAAAAAAACCATCAGTAGGGTTGTAAACGAACCAAGCGTTCGGCAGGAAGTTCGTCCATTTAATAATGGAACACACATGAACAAGGAATACCGTTTGATTAATTAAATGAACGAACATGAACATAAGTTATGCTCATTCATTTCTGTCCTTGAACGTTTGGTAATGTGTTCGCTTATTTTAATTCGTTTACGTTTTTTTATCTTAGTTCTTTAGTGTTCGTTTGTTTATGTATGGCCATTAAATAAAGATTTATTATAGTGTTTTTATATTTAGTTTGCTATGACAAGCATATTCAAATAATTATGTAAAGTACTTAACTTTATATTTATTATGGGTGATTACTTCTAATCTTGAGTTTAAGAATATTGATTTTTATTTCGCATTTATGTTCATATGTTCAGTTTTGGTTTATTTAAGGAACAAACGCGAACAACATCAATTCCTTAATGAAAAACAACAATAAGATGTTCCATTTCGGTTATGTGTTCGTGAATAGTCCGCTTCTCTGATAAATGCTGAAAGAACAAAAATGAACAAGGTCTCATTCGGCTTGGCGTAGTTCGTTTACAGCCCTCTGTTTTAGTTTATAATATTTTGGTAAGATTCACTTCTTCCAGTTTCTGAATAATCTTTTATTTTAGACATTTTACTAAAAGTCAAACACTTCACTACATGTAGTTGTTTGACTTACATTTTTCACTAATGTGGCAATTGCCTGGGGAGCTCTGGTGAATCCTGAAACTTTAGTCAAGATTATTAAGTTTAATTGAACAAAAAAATAAGCATGAGGTGGGAAATTAATATGACATTCTTCCTTACTGTTGGACTGGATTAAAGTAACCAGAAACTGTTTCTTTCACTTGTTTTAGAAGAGAATTAGCTTTCTTTTGAAGTTTAGAACCTCCCTGCCATACGCTGTCAATGATAAAACACAATGAGAAATCAATTCAATAATTGCGAAACAAGGAATGTAAAACATGCTTATAAAAATTATTTGGTGATTGTTGCTTAAAGTTTCTCCAGTTGACTCAACAGTGGTGTTTAGATGTGTTTTGAGAGAAGAATTTTGATAAAAGCTATTTGCACTATCTAGAGGTAAAAATAAACCGTTTGATCATATTGGAAGTTGAAAAAAATGTTACAATATCTCATGATCACCTCCAAAAGACTCAATATCTCATAATAAGAATTCGAATTTAAATGTATTATAATATTAAGTTTTGAATTACCATCGTCCCAATTTTCTGTTTAAACATCCGATCCCATTGCCAACAAGGGATGGAAGATGTTCATCATATTGCATATCACAGAGAAAGTTGAGAGTCCTGAGTTCCATGGGAATTGGTCCTTCAAGATTGTTGTTACAGAGAAACCTAGGATACACAATTATAATATATAAGGTATTCAATCATTGGACCATATATAAGAATGTTTGTTTACATTTTGAAACAAACATACAATGTTATTATTTACCAACAAAGATTCTATATGACCTACGTACGTTTTCAATAAACTCTTTGAATTGTATAACAAAAACTAACAGGTGTTTGTTTTGTTATATACTAACTTTCATAATTTGAGTTTGAATATCGAATGAACTACTTTCGGTTTAGAAACTGATATAGATGCATTTGACATGTGAGAGATAATGCATAAACGTCTCAGTAGACGATGAATCTGTGCTAAGCATGCGTATGACTATCCAATGATTATGAACTTACTGGAAGAAAAAACTTATAGAGAAGGAATGATTTATCTCACTTACAACAGTTTTAGTGAATACATCCTTCCTAGCTCCGAAGGAATATGTCCACTAAAGTTATTATCCCGTAAGTCTAGCACTTCCAACATTGTGAGTTCACCAACCTCTTTTGGAATAACTCCAGAGAACTTATTCCGTGAGAGGACACTAGTAAAACATAAAAGAAAACAATAGTAAAAAATGGTTCTTAGTAAACTCATCTGCCTCATGTTTGCTACTATCTTATTTCTACAAAGCAGCAAACTTCTATTTTCAAGTGTTCTTTCAATACACAAAGTTGCGAAAAACCATATGCTTATTGATTAATTGGTTTGTTTTCCAGATTCTTAAAGCATCATATATAACATATACGAATCAGCAAAGCAATATCAGCCATAAACATTGATGGAGGACATTCTTAACCAGATAATTTCAGTTTTTAATACAACATAATTTCCTCAAAAAGATGAAAATTGAACTTTACAAATTAAATCTAACATGCTACTACAGGATGGAAACAAATAGGCCATAGAACATTATAGCAAGTTGTGATATAAAAGAAAACCACAAAATTAAATATGAAACAAAACAAAATAAATTACCAAATTCTGTGATAGCATGATCTTATTTTAAATGGCAGACATGCTAATTTAAATTGCTTTATGAAAATGATAATTTATATTATAACATTCCTTATTCAATAAATTTTATTGATTTATACGAGTTGATTTTCTGTTACAATATATTGGTGAAACAATATAGAAGTGTGTAGCACTCACAGACGTCTCAAATGTGTAAGATTCCCTATCTCAGGTGCTAATGCTCCTTCCAAAGATAGCCCGTTGAGATCCCTTCAAACAGAACATCCAAAAAACATCAAAGTACATACATTCAAAATAGAAATTAGCCATTTTTATGTTTTCAAAGTGATTGTTTGGTCAGCGTTTAACAATTAGAAAGGGTAATTGATCGTTTATTTTTATCAGCCAACAAGCAAAACAAACGATAATTTATTCATTCAGTGCGAAAAGAAAATTGAAACAGGCGAGAAAAAAGCATAGAGAGATGAACTTACAGCACATGAACATTACCATCAACACAATGAACATAAGACCACGAGCACGGATCAAGATTATCAGGAAACCAACTTCTGAACGCGTTATACGGATCATGAGATACACCAGCCCGAAAATTCAACAAAGCCAGACCTATAAGCCAATTAAAAACCGCCTAAAACACTTAAAAACTACAACACATTGTATACAAATTTCCACCAAATAACGAATGAGATTTTCAAAAGATTGTTAACATACCTTCAGCGTTAAGTGAAGAGCACCCTTGAATTCGGAAAAGAATCAAAAGCAATAAAAAAGATGAACCGAGTTTATATGTTGTCCATCTACCCCCCATTACGCGCATAGGCAGCAATGGTTTCTAAACAAATTTGCCAGCTTTATATGGCAACCTAAGCCTCTTTGAGTAACCAATTCTTCTTTTCTTTTTCTTTTTCTTTTTTTTCCCTGCTTTTCTACCGTACGATAATTTACTAAACAAATGAAAAAAATGTAATCTATACAACAGATTAAGAATCTAATTCGCAATCTCCTATGAAAACCCTATGTTATAAGAATACAGTAATAACAAATACCCCTCCTCAACTTAATGAAAATATCAGGGTCTCTCATTGTACAGTTTTCTAACTTTGTTATATGGCACCCCCTTTTGTGGCATTTGGCATCATCCGACAAAAGTTGCAAACTTCAATGACTCAAATGGAAACTGAAAACATAAATTTTTGATAGATATCAGAAATCAAACAACATTTTTGTGGTATGTTACAAGAAAGAATATAAATGAATGTGAAAAAGAATATCCTCAACATCAAGTAATCTAACAGAAAGCATAAAATATAATCAAAAGATATGGAGCAAAGGCAGTCAACTTTATTCTTTGTATAATTGCATCTTTTGTTTATGCTTCTTTTTCATTTGTAATGAAAGAATCTAAACAATCCATTTCAAGAAAAACGCAGGTGATAAAAGAATTAAGCAATGTAAAGATGAAAATGGTGACTAAAGGTGGGCTTAGCAAGAATACTTTTAGGATCAGAATACAAAATCTTATATTCCTTCACCACATCCATTTTCATACCATGAACTAGCATCCCCAACTCTCAAACTCAATCTCCATTTTCATCCCTTCCATACATAATATATGACAGAAAATCAGAGTTGGCAACGGATATAAAAGTTATAACCAAATAAACCGGGTAGAAATGGATAATTCTACGGCTCCTTGGACACATAAATCACCACCAAACAAACGGTAGGTCAACGACATCCAACCAGAGATTCATGAATATTCAAGAATTTCATTTTCCTTCTTTTTAATCAATCAGAAATCAAGACAAACAGGGCACTATGGTGAGACGTGAAAACACCCGATCCCATTCCAACCTTGATATGTGGAATTGTCTTGCGCCATATGTACTGAGATTGAAAAAGGCGTGTATCACTAAGTGAAGACACTAACCGAATACTTAGAGATGCCGCAAGCAAAGATCATATAGCCTAATTCTCTGCAGCTCATGGAGGAAAATCTTTTCTTTCGATTCAATTTCTCTAAGACTAATATGAGACGATATTGGGATTGGAACTCATTTCCCTCAGTCTTTTACGTCTCATATTTGAAAAATAAGAAGCAAGCCCATGTTGCAAAGATTTAGGGAAGTGGAAAAGAAAACATCTGATTCTGAATTAAATAAAAAAATAATAACATGATGTAAATTACTTCAATGGAACGAGACTACATCAATATACTTGAACTAGGTAGAAACCAAATAAGAGCCAAAACAGAAGCAGAAACCTCAATGAAGGCAACTGATTAGCAAATGTACAATAACATTTCAAAATAAATAAACCCTAAAAGTAACAAAAAAATATAATATAATAATAAACCAACATGATGAAACCCTAAACCTAATGAGATATAGGTTTTCTTATCGTGGCATGCAAACGTACCACCACATGAAAGTGTAAAGTCGTTTGAGAGAAATGATTATATCGATTGGAGGAACAGGAACAACATCCCGACATAATTCAGTCAATGTATCAAACTCCACAATCGACGGGGTGGTGGTGGTGGATGATATGATGGATGGGAGGGAGGGAGGGGTCGATTGGGAATTAGGGTTATGATCAGCAGAGATTTTGGGGAAGACGATGTTTGTTCTAACGGATCGAAGCATGCATGGGAAATACTATTGAAAGCGGGTTTTGTGTCTTTTTCATCTTGGGCGGTTCATTTACTGGATTTTAAATTGAAATTGAATAATAATATAGGTAGAAAAACAAATGCTACATCTAATGAAATGATTAAAATCTTCTCGGCCTTTCTTAAATTGGCTAAGTATTGATTCCGAACAAGCTTATTCAATTCGAGCATGGAAACACTTCCACGAACAAGATATCATTATTCGAGCAGGTAAGCAAGGATTGTTTTTATAAAGCACGATTTGCTCTGTGAAGGTACTTTGCATAAACTAAATTCCCGAGCAACTTATGTAACATTTGTCAAAAATTTTCGTTAATAAATCATGTTTAGCAATAAAATTTCGCCATTATGAGAAAAATCTTCTTTATTAGTGATCTATATGTTTCAAAGTCAACAAAAAGTGCAAAAATCGCCACTTAACGAATCTGGCGTGGAATGACCCCGGGTAAAAAGTCAGAAAGTAAATAATTCATTAAAGGGGTTAAATAATCTTGAAAAATTAAAATATATATTAAAGTAGTCGAGATAATATATAAACTTAATTTTAGAATATTCGAATAGCGAAAATTAGAAAATAAGTAACCAAAAGTCAGTAGAGGACACTGTAAGAGCCCGACATCAAGTTTTTCAGAAAACTAAGTTATTAGGCAGACATTGACTGTAATCTAGTTTCGCTCAAATTCTGATAAAAATGATCAAAAACAGACTTCGTTGGACTAGATAAATTACGCTTTACGTTAAACTTTATTACCTAAACTATACAATATATATTATTATTTACCAACCCTTAACCCCCCCCCCCCCCCCCGCCCTCCACCTAACCGTCCACTTTCCCCTCCCCTTCTCTTGACAACTCACTTCCACTCATCCTCCATGCAAACATCAACGTCACCATACCTAAACACTAGACCTATGTGTTGTGGTAACCAAAATATCACACAACAACAACCTACTACTTACATCATCACACTACTCCCTCTTCTCTCTCACCATATATATCGATCCCCACCACCACCAATTCACCTTCATCTTTAAAATTTATAAAATCAAACACACAACCACATGCATACACAATCCATGAAAAGCTAATTAATATAGAAGATCAAATAAGCTAGGAAGGAGCATAGGAAGGAAAATCACCACATTCACAACACTTTTCATCTTCACTTTATCAAAACCCAAGTAAGTAAAAGTTATGATTTTATAATTATATAGGTTGTGATAGGTGATCTTAGGTTGGAATTGGGATTGAAGGATTGATAATTATGGGTTTGGGTGTATGTATGTGTGAACCATGTATATGTATGTTTGTGCATGTGCGTGCCGTGAGTGTGTGTGTGTGTGTGGGTGGAAGCATTAAACCCACTCATGCATACATACACTCATCATAAAGTTGAATTTTTGATTTGCATGAATAATTGTTAGATGTTCGGATGAGATTTTGATTACATGGAAAAGCTAGAATCATAAAATGGATAATGATAGATTTAAGAGTTAAGTGCCATTTTAGTACATGTGGTTTGTTCTGTTACGCAATTTTTGTACCGTTTTTGAATTTTTTGCAAATGGCTACTTCACATTTTTTAAACTTGCAATTTTAGTACCTTTTTCTAACCCCGTCTGTTTTTGTTCGTTAAGTTGAAGGTAAACTGGTAATTTCATTTATTTTTATCATTTCTTATAATCATATTCTCCTTTTGTTGAAGTTTTGTTTTATTTCTAAACATTTCAAAATCCTAAGGATTAATTGTGTCAACTCTCTAAACCAAAAAGCCCAACCTCTTTCTCTCCCGTTTTTCAGATGGCCAAATATTCCCGTCGCCGGGAACTCAACTCCCCTCCAGACACTTCTCCGGCCATGCAAGTATAGGCTTGTTAATCGTTAATTATTAATTCAAACGCGATACGAATGTATTCATAGACCAATTACAATAATTAATTTACGTCTTTAGCAAATCATTGACTCGGATTGAACAAACTTGAAACCACCACTTAATAAAAATCAATAAGAACGCTACACAAGTTAAATCAAACATTATAAAACCCCTTAGCATACTTGTCTGTGGATTTCGAACACACCCATGCCCTTGATTTTGCTCATCACCCTCCGTATGACCAAATCGGTACTCGCCGTCACGTCCTAAACTCCGAACAAGCCTGCTACCCGTCAATTCGACATCACCTAGGTATCATTTTATGTTCAATTAACTCAACTTATCACCGTGGTGAAAACCCTATGGCAACTTCCATGAATGGGGGAATTTCATCAATCAATTAAAGAATTTGAAAACTAGGGTTCTTGAGGATTAGGGGAAAGTTAGAACCTGTGTATATTGTATATATTTAATCTGAAGCAAACTTTTAACCTGCTAAAATAAATAAATTAAATAAAATTACTATTTTACCCCTAACTTAACGAGTAAAAATAAAACGAGGTTAGAAAAAGATACTAAAGTGGCAAGTTTTAGAAATGTGAAGTAGCCATTTGCAAAAAATTCAAAAAAAGTACTAAAATTGCGTAACTGAACAAACCACGGGTACTAAAATAGCACTTAACTCTAGATTTAAAGATTGATAATTTGGGATTTTTATATAATAGGTAAATTAATGAGATTGGTAAGAATAGGATGCATGTTAGATTGAACCACCAAGTTATAAAATTAAAAAGATGAAACTTGAACATTGTTAAACTTGCTAGATTTCTAAATAAGGAAACTTTAATTGTTAGCTTGTAAGAATTTTGATAAACGATCCCTTTGTGTTATGAAACTTAGATTTAAATGTTTAAAATGGATGGTTTATGGCTAGGATGCATGTTAGAAATTCATACAAACTTGAATTATGATCAAAAATTTAAATACATGAATTGCTTGTTAGATGCTTAATAGGAATGGAAACTTTGGAAAAGTAAGTAATAAGAGATTAAAACTTGAATATAATCATAAGATGCATGAAATCTAGATCAAACTAGTTGAATAAGATAAACAAGTTTGCTACTTAATAATGTTTGAAAATATTGTGTGAAAAAGGTTAACAAGAGTTGAAAATTTCCATAATAAGAAACTTTGTCAAATAAACAATTAGGAAATAATGAAATGTATGAACTTGATGATTTAAATGACTCATTTATATTAGTTTAAATCTGGAAAATTAAGGTGTGTTTTCATAAGTGTTCATATAAAAAATGATAAACTTGATTGTTCATATTATTGATAAACATAGATTGTAAAATAGGAACTTAAAATCCGACTTAAATGTACTATTTGAACGAGTTGTTTAAATATGGAAATATAGGACAAATTATAGTTTGTAATGTGTATATTTTGTGCATAGGATGTTTGGTTAGAAATGGCTAAGTCTAGTTTACTTGTCGGTAACTTCAGTGGTCGAAAAACCGACTTTTTAACGTAAAACCGACACCACGGTTAGGGACTGTTTTAGAACAGCCCCTAAAGTGGTAAAACTCTCATATATAACATAAGTTGATATGTGAAAAAAGGACAAAATGACTAGACTTGGTCCTAGACCGTTCGTGTCGGAAAAAGCGACACGAAAACGTCAAAAGTTGCTATTTTAAGAAAATATTAACAAAAATGAGAAATGACATATTTTTATAAAATACTTTATAAAACTTAATTAATATATGTGTCAAGTGTTTTCCAAGTCATTAAAATTATATTTTACTTGAAATTCCGGTCGGTTCGTTGTTGAACCCGAAACCGACAAAAATCGACAAAACTGACAAGAATTATTAAAAATAAATATATTAATTTTTTCTTAAACTTTTCAGCAACTAAAACTCTAATATTTAATATAATTATATATTATCTTTATTTAATAATTAAATTATTTAATAAACAATAATCGACGAAAAACCGAACCATACGTGTGTTAAACTATTAGGACTCTATTTGCTTGCATGCTTGTGTGGACATTAGAGTAAAGATAATAAGTAAAAGAATTTTTATAAACTAAGACTCAAGCAAAATTTTTATTAACAAAACGTGTATTAATATAGGACACACATATTTTGGAGAAAAGGACTTCAAACCGTGAGTTTCTCTATCGACCCCTCGTTTTCGAATCGATTTTTATTGTGTTTTGGGGGAAAGGCATATTCTTTATATTGATATTTATATTGAAGTTTTATAAAGGCATCTTATTTTACAAACTGTGTCAAACGCGGGATGAGTCTAGTTGGCTAGAAAACTGTTAATCGAATGAGTAAGGGCACAAAAATATGGGTAGATCTATCGGGGTGACACCCCCTACCTCCATCGCGTTGGGTTAGAAGTGGGCGTATTTTAAGTTTGGTATGTTTCAGGTTATCAACTATGATGGTCATACGTAATGTTGTATTCTTTGCTCGTCTACAACAACACAATTTGTTTAAGAAGGAAAATGACTATTATTTTTGTGATGTAATGACGGTAGATTATTACACACGGGTTGTGTTATAATGGCGATAGACCATTATTCACGGAATGTTTTTAATATCATTCGGGGTGTAGTGACGATTACACACGAAGTGATATTGGTATATAATGATAAAAGATCATTATATATATATATATATATATATATATGTATAGACTATTTTATTATAATGGGAAACTCACTAACACATGGACTATTTTTATTATAAAGGGAAACTCACTAACACATTGTGTTGATTGACATTTTAATATGCTTTTCAGGTAAGTGATGGCTTCGTGACAATGGAGGAAAATGTGACATTCGTGACAAAACGAGGTATACTATATTCACTACGTAACAAGTAAACGATAAATTGGTTAATTCGTAGTGCTTAAACGAGTAACCGACCGATACTAATTATGATCCGTATACATACTGAGGGGTCATATACGAGTTGTAGATATATTGTAGAGGTTAACATATTGATATTTAGGCCCCAGTACGTTTAAAACTCTTTAACGAAAAATGTTTCGTTTATTGATACACTATAAGTTTAAACACAATCGTTAACATCAAAACGAGCATTGTAGCATCCGTTAAGCCGAAAAAGATTTATAAAACACTTATATGACATGTTCTAGGCAATCCGTGAAAATATTTTGGATTTTTACAACGAGTCAGTACGTTTTTCTTATTTTACAAAAAGAAGCTGAAAAACACTCGTTTTTGCGCTGGTTTTCGCACTCGAACTAGTTTTCTTGCGAAAAACCAAACTCGAACTAAATTTTTGACCGACATTTATGCGTGGCACGAATACCGAGGAACCATTGGGCCAAATAGGAGGCCCAATGGGCCCTTATGTGTTCCGGTCGCAACTTTTTTTTTTTTGGGAGGGGGGACCCCTTTTGATTAGCTTGTTAAATAAGCTAAGATAAGAGATATTTTTCCATTCCAAAGTCCAACCAACTCAATATTCAGCTGATCATGCTCATCTCTTGACCAAAACCCTAGAGGTAAACTCTTAATTCCATGATTTTCATACTTGATTTAACAAAGTTTAAACATAGAAAATTAGTTCTTGATTAGTTTTAAACATGTTTAACCATCCAAAAATCATAAAAATCAAGTAAAATCATGTTTTGATGTTAAACATGTCTAAAAAGTAGAAACATATTGATTTTTGGTCAAAAACATGGATTAGAACATGAATACGACGTTTTTACGGTTTGAAAGTTCGGTTTGAACCCAAAACCGAAACCCTAATTATCAAGGCTGTTACATGGATGATTTATGCTTGGTTTGATGTTATATGATATGTAGATACACTGAGTTTGCAATCCGAGACCTGGAAAGTCGTTTAAGCTAGCAAAACTCATCGAAAACCGACAAGGTAATCCCGTAACACTCGTTTAGGGGCTGTTTAGTATTAGGTTGTGACGTGCTTGTTGTTATCTTGTGAAATTTTTCAGGGACATTAGGGATCATTTAAATGAGTCTCTGTTCAAATTTGGTAATTTTTCGATAAACAGAGAATATTTGGCGTATTTATTACCGTTTATTGGTGTTTATTCGGGAAAAATAGGTAAACTTATATGAAGAATTATGATATTTTGTTTAGAACCCATCCAAAAACCGACAGTTTCATGTTTAACGGACTGACTGGTATGTCAAAATGTCAAAAGTGGTCAAATATCAAAGTTTTAGATGAATTTGATAAAAACGAACTTTTTACGAGAATTCCGAACAATTCGGATGGATTGTACGCGTTTTGTATAATCAAATCCGTGTGAAAACCGAAACGAACCCTGCGATCAAACCAGATATCGAAACTTCAAAATTCTTTCATAAATTAAATCATTTTATCAATCAATATGTTTACTTAAGTTTATGTGATCATACCTAATCCCGAAACGCATGAACGATAAACTTGGCTAAGCCTGGGAAACGGTGAAACTGAGCCAAATCTGGTTTTAAACATTTCATATTATACAACGTCACAATCTAAGACTATGGTCATGTTTTGGGCCTAACAGCTATAACCAGACTAGTTATACAGCCCGATTTGGTTTAAACACTATGCTAGTATTAACAGTACGATACTGATTATAGGATACGAGTTATAATCGAGGCATAACACTTATTGACGTATATTACCTGCTCAAACTACGCTAAGGTGAGTTTCACAACCCCACTTTCTAAACCGTTTTACTAACTTTTGGGGTGGAAAGCATGTTTAGATATACTTATATACTTGAAAATGTGTGGTGATGTGAATTATCTAAGTACTAACACTTGAAAGTCCCCACAAACACAAGTGATTAACTTCGTGCCAGTGACGTGTGGATAGTACTATCGGTTTGACAAACCCAACTGAAGGCGCCGGTGGGGTATGCCGGATAAACTTGTTTACGCAGTTGCACATTGTCATTTATACTTATTACATTATGCTATGTGGTGTTAGACATAGTACATACTTGGGGCAAAGTGGCTGTTAAATGCCAACAGGAGTACATGGGCAAGGGTGGCCATGCAGTGCGAGCTGTCTTGGGTTCACTTGTGGCTTAGTATGATACATCATACACATACTTATATACATACGTATTGTGAACTTTACGAACTCGTATACTGATTTTGTTCGTACTCGTGAAACTTGAAACTCACCAACTAGACGTAGTTGACCCGTTTTAACATGCTTTTCAGGTAAGCCGAAGTTGGAATGATTTGCTTACGTGCTTGGTGTTAGAAGGAAAGTTGAATAGCTATGAATAGATGCAAATACGTAGTAATGAATAAGAAGCCCGTGAACTGGTTATGTGATTTTCATCTAGTTTGTAAACTTAGTACCTACCAATGTAATATGATGTAAATTAGTTTGTTGAATTTCTTTATAAACAATGTGGTTGATACCAGTGTTATCTGTTACATTCCCGTATTACGCTTTCGCAACTACCTAGTCGGGGTGTGACAGAAGTTGGTATCAGAGCCATTGGTTATAAAGAATTAGGATGTCCCTTAGGATACCCTAGTATAACCTTAGGCTCGATTAGCTCTGGGAATAAAATAATATTAAATAATATATACTGATGATTCTCGGGATGAGCTCGAATGGACAAGTGGGTTATTATGGTCCGGAACGTAATAACGGACTTGTTTGTACGAGGGAATTCGAGAAGAAATCGATAAACAATCCGATAGGTAAAAACAACAACTTATGTGTGTAAAATATATTATTATATAAATATATATAAAGGATTATTTGTGCTAATGTGTACGAATACATGTATGTACTAAATCGTAATTAATATTATACATTATTATAATTAATATAATTAATATAATTAAGAATCGTTATTATTATTACTAATCCTTGTGTAGAAATATGTCAAGAACTACAATATCGTCTGTCTAACAAAATACCGGTATTGCATGATGACTAAGAGGACCCAGAAGAGGACCCCGAAGAGAAATCAGAGGAGGAAATGAGTGAACGCTTAGGGGATGTTGTGGTCCTGCTCGAGGTACCTACTGACCAGCTTGATTTATCGGGATATCGTTGTGACACTAATTCCCCGAGGGAATCCCCTAGAAATGACTTAGGAGAAAGAGCCACCAATACTTACCACTCTCTTTCTAGAGCTCCGAGATCTACCACATCATTATCACACCATACCCCGGTGACTACACCCACTCATAGAGCTAGTTAGACTGACCGTACGTGTGTAACATCACCTGATTGTATGCCTTCCTCACCCATATTGACTTATCATAGGGGAAGAACCTTCAGTATCTATGTTACCGAGATACCTTTCCTTATGGAGTATACGTGTACTTGATCCAGAACCTTCCCATTTAGCCGACCCAGCCTGGTTAGCTGTATTGACTAATCAGATACTAAAGCACTTAGAATCTATAATCACCAACATATATAGAAGACGTGAGCTATATGATTACATGCTGGATATACAACAGGTAGTGATGAACACACATTGATCTGATACTCATTATTGACGGCTCTTATACAGAGTGACAACCAAGACATGCGGTTGTCAAGCAATTATTGCAGCTTAAATGGTTGTTTGTGTTGGTTATTGTATTATATACATATGGATAAATATAAATAAAAGTAGTATGGTTTGTTATACGTAATCTTTGTAATCTTTTGATACCCCATGCAGCACTAGTAGTAGCATATTGCGCTGACATGGAGGATGTTTTTAATCTACTATTGTTACAAGCACTGACCCTTACTGGGTTAAGCCTCTATATAGTGACAAATTTTAGTATATCTATTTAAGAGCTGGCCTACACCAGGTTAAGTCTATGTGCTGGGTTTGGATTACATATGTACAGTAACAGTTATGTGTAATACAAATGTGTTCTTTGGCATAGTTGTGTGTTTATGATTATGTTATAGAATGGTCCCAGAGAAAACTAATACTATATTTGAGGCGGAGGTGGGCGAAATGATTGCTCGCCACCTACAAGCAGTGATACTGACTATTGTAGAACAAGTCACTGCAGGCATACGTGCCAAAAATATTGTTAACGAACCTACGAGCACCACTACGGCCACTGCTAATATACCTCCGCTGGACACTAATGTAGCCCCGGGTGTTACTACCCCGCTGACTACTGATAATGTTATTAATACTAATAATAATACTTACCCGACTGTTATGTCATTGGGAACCCTGAGACCGTTTTGAACATCGACAATGTCACGAATCCAAACCCCGTATCGGTTATCAACACAACTGCTAATAATAACACCCAACCAAATACTGGTAATGATCTTAATAATCCCGAACCCCAAAGTTAGGATTACGCGTATAAACAGTTCACATCGTGTAAACCGACTGAATTCAAAGGTATTGAGGGACCGAACGGATTGGTCAAATGGATTGAAAAGACCGAGTCCGTAATTAATATTAGTGAATGTCCACCAGACCGTATAGTCAAATTCGCTACGAGTATGTTTCTGGATCATGCTTTGATGTGGTAGTGGTCCAAATAAGGGGACAAGATGCTATAAACCGTATGTCATGGACCGAACTTAAAACCCTTATGCTAGAGCATTTTTGCCCGAAAAGTGAGATTCAAAGACTGGAACATGAATTGTGGAATTTGGAAATTAAAGGTGCTGACCACGTGGGTTACACAAACCATTTTAATGAACTCTCTCGCTTAGTACCGTGGTTAGTTACTCCAGAAGCTAAACGTATTGAACGCTACATCTGGGGATTGACTCTTGCCGTGAGGAGTATAGTTAATTCAGTAGCCCACCCAACATTGGAAAGTGCTGTATCTCAAGCGGGTGTTGTTACTTTTGATCTTATGAGAAGTGGTGTGATAAGAATGCTGGGGGAACATCGAGTTTGAAACGATCTGACTATGGGACAAGGATGCAAGAGAACCCTCAAAATAAACAAGCCCGCCCGAATACTCGAAATTATGCCATGACCAGTTCGAACGTGAAATAAGAAGCTTATAAAGGGACACTACCGAAATGTGGAAAATGTAATCTTCATCATATGGGCGATTGTAAACCGGTAGTTTGTACAAGTGTGGAAAAACTGGACATTATGCCCCCAGTTGTAGAACCCCCGCCAACAATGCAAACCGACCACAACAACCAACCCAACTACGACCCCACCCAACCCGACCACGACCCAATCAACAAACCCCACCCACCATGAACCTCCGTACCTGCTACGAGTGTGGTAGTACGGAACATTTTCGGGGATACTGCCCCATGCTGAACTAGGGTGCAGTGAGAAGGCAGAACCAAGCACAAGCATCAACCTCCAACGCAGCTAGGGGACGCGCATTTGTAATAGGATTGGGCAAAGTGCGACAAGACCCACATGTAGAAATAGGAAGTTTCGATGTTATAGTCGGTATGGACTGGCTGTTTAAGTACAAAGCTGAAATTGTTTGTAAGAATAAGACTGTTAGGATACCTCTTTCGAATGATGAGGCGATGACTGTTCAAGGTGAGAAATCTGGTACTATGCTGCCTCTCGTATCCCAACTTAAGGCATTAAAGTATTTGCGCCAAGGTCGTACATTGATGTGTAGTAAAACACACTTACTTTCCTTAAGAATTTATCATGGTTTTTATGCTTATTTGTTTATTTTATGAAAGTATTGGGGGCTAAGTGCAATAATTTACAAAGTTTAAATGTTAATTGTAGGTTTATGAAAGATGGTGAAAAAAAGAGTTAATTTGGAAGATTCTAGAGGCCTTGTTGGTCAAGTTTTGAAGCTACAACTCAAGGCCCAACCCAAGCCCACAAGTTAGAAGCCTTGTATAATATTATACGAAGATAATTAATTGAGAAATCAGCCAATAATCCAGCCAAGAACCTGAAAATAATAAAAACCCTAGCCTCTTCCACAAGTTCCGATCGGAACTGCAGTAGAAAAAGAAGAAAGAAAAAGAAGAAAAGGAGGCGGCTGTGGAGGCTGTGGCGGCTGGAGAGGAAGAGGAACATCAAGGGGCATCTTGGTACAGCAGCTAGGCATCTTATACATCATAAATCTCAGCCATAAACCCTAAGTAATCATCTTTAAACTTTGTTTATTGTTCAAGAACCCTAACTTTGTTGAATCGGTCTTTTGCTTTGGATTGTTTTGCAAGTGATTGATAGTTTGACTTGTGATTGATTGTGTTTGAATCTTGAATGAATTTGATCATGTTTAAGTTGATGTTTGTGATGTTATTCTTAAGTATACATGGCTGTCCAAAATCTATGAGTAGCTAAACTTGCTTGTTCTGCCTAGGATAGATGATTGTTGAGTAGTTTAGACTTGTATAATGGATTGTTAATGTTCAAGACTTGAATTATTGATGTAAAGTTTAACTAAACCATAAATTAGATTGTGTGTGATGGCTGTGTTTTATGTTTTATTACTTATAATCCTCTTGCATTAGTTAATTGAATTAGTTTTGATTAATTGATTGCTTGTTAGACTCTTGACTTGGTGTTTAGGGTTTATTTGCGGGGTGTACAACCGTAGGGATAAGTGGGTAATATAAATCATCTAAAATCAGTTAAAATACACCTTCTTTGAGACCGAGAGGTGATAAGAAGTAATATTGTCTCGTTGCTTTTACTTGTTAGAATTAAGACCGCGCAAGAGCGGGTTTTTGTCTTGTCGAGTTTGAGTGTTTATGTGCAATTAGTTGGTTTAATTTGGGTTAAGTTAAATTGTTCCTCTATCCTTGGTGACATAGTATTTGTCTCCATTAGGATAGTGTGTCGATGAGACCGAGAGGAGAGTCGACATTTGAACACGTTAATAATTGTTTTACCGGTTTATTCTTTAAAATCAACTAAGATAAGTTAGAGATTGTTGGAGAGACTGAGAGGTAATTTGACTTTCTTAAACAAGTTTTAGTTGTGTCATCTTTTATAACCGGCGTCGTGAATATTTTCAATCCGTTGTTTTGTTATTTCTGTCAACATGATTCATTCCTAGGTAGACGTCTTTATATATTGAATTTAAACCAAAGTTTTCTAACAGTGTTTTGTCAAAAGTTTTCATTTAATTAAGTTAAGTAGTTAAATTAAATCTAAAAATAAATCAATTAAATGTTTTGGTGAGTCTTGGTTAGAGTTTAGTGATTATAAACGTTTTCACGTGTCTTCGAGTTCGATATCCGGACTTTCCTCATCTGTGCTATACGCGACCGGTACACTTGCCGTTTGTGTGAACTAGGATAGATTGTTAGGTTTTTAAAGCTTAGTTGCAACTTGTGTTTTATTTATATATATAGATATTTTCGCACATCATACATTATACTTGGCAAGCGTAACAGTCAACGACCACGATGAAAAGCGAATAGAAGACATCCCAGTGGTACACGAGTATTCAGATGTATTTCCTAATGAGTTTCATGGTTTACCACCGATCCGACAAGTTGAATTCCGTATTGATCTGATACCGGGAGCAGCTCCCATTGCTAAGGAATCTTACCGACTTGCGCCTTCTGAAATGCAAGATTTATCTAACCAATTGCATGAATTATTAGACAGGGGCTTTATCCAACCAAGTTATTCATCATGGAGAGCACCGGTGTTATTTGTGAAAAAGAAAGACGGAAGTTTTTGGATGTGTATTGATTATCAGGAATTGAATAAGGTGACTATAAAGAATAGATACCCCTTACCCTGAATTAATGACTTGTTTGATCGGATCTAGGGTGCGAAGTATCTTTCAAAAATTGATCTAAGATCGGGTTATCATCAAGTAAGAATTCAAGAAGAAGATATCCCAAAAACAGCCATCCGAACTCGGTATGGTCACTATGAATTTTTGGTTATGCCGTTTGGATTGACCAATGCCCCTGCAGTGTTTATGGACCTCATGAGCCGAGTTTGCAAACCTTACCTTGATAAATTCATGATAGTGTTTATCGACGACATTTTGATATATTTGAAAAGTAAGGAGGAACACGAACAGCATCTACGAGTAATATTGGAGTTATTGAGGCAAGAAAAGTTATATGCCAAGTTGTCCAAATGTGAATTCTGGTTACAAGAAGTACAATTTTTAGGGCATATTGTGAATCAACAAGGAATCCAAGTAGACCCCGGTAAAACTGAGGCCATTAAGAATTGGCAAGTACCTAAATCCTCGAAGGAAATTCGTCAATTTTTGGGATTAGCCGGGTATTACCGACGATTTATTGAAAATTTTTCAAGTATTGCTCAACCTTTAACCCTTTTAACTCAGAAAGATCGAACATATGATTGGGGAGAAGAACAAGAAATGGCCTTCCAAACGTTAAAACAAAAGTTATGTGAAACTCCAATATTAAGTCTTCCAGATGGAATTGATGAATTGAAGGTCTATTGTGACGCATCTAGCAAAGGTTAGGATGCGTACTGATACAAAGAAAGAAAGTAGTAGCATATGCTTCCCGACAATTAAAAATACATGAGAAGAATTATACGACCCATGACTTGGAATTCGGAGCAGTTATTTTTGCATTGAAAATCTGGAGACATTACATGTACGGCACCAAATGTTCCATTTATACCAATCACAAAAGCTTACAACACATATTTGATCAGAAGGAGCTGAATTTGAGACAAAGAAGATGGGTAGAACTTTTAAATGACTATGATTGTGAAATTAAATACCATCCGGGGAAGGCCAATATAGTAGCTGGTGCTTTAAGCCGAAAAGACAGAGTTAAACTGTTGAGGGTACGAGCACTCGGAATGATTGTCCAAAGTAGCCTAACCAAACAAGTTCGTGTTGCACAAGACGAAGCCTTAAAAGCAGACCAGTTAGAAAAAGAAGAACTACACGGGAACGAAAAGAATTTTGAGAAGAAAATTGATGAAATATTCTATTATAAAAACCGGGTCTGGATTCCGACACTTCATAAACTCCGCGAACTTATTCTTGATGAAGCACAAAAATCCAAATATTCTATTCATCCAGGTATTGATAAGATGTATAAAGATGTTAAGGAATTTTACTGGTGGCCTGACATGAAAAAGGGTATAGTCGTGTATGTAAGTAAATGTGCAACGTGTGCAAGGGTTAAGGCTGAATACCAAAAACCTTCGGGAATGTTACAACAACCCGAAATCCCACAGTGGAAATGGGAACAAATAACCATGGATTTCGTAACACATCTACCCAAAACCTCCCGAGGACATAATGCAATTTGGGTAATTGTGGATCGATTAACCAAATCCGCACACTTTATCCCAATCCGTAACAATTACTCTACCGAAAAACTCGCCCAAATTTACATCGATGAAATTGTATCTCGACACGGAGTACCTCTTTCGATTATTTCAGATCGAGACAGTCATTTTACTACACATGTCTGGCAAGCAGTTCAAGAAACTTTAGGAACCCGAATCGACCTGAGTATCGCTTACCATACCCAAACTGATGGCCAATTTGAGCGAACTATTCAAACCTTAGAAGATCTACTTTGTGCTTGTGTACTGGATTTCAAAGGGAATTGGGATCAACACCTCCCGCTCGTTGAATTCTCTTACAATAATAGTTACCATAGCAGTATACGAGCAGCACCTTATGAAGCCTTATACGGGAGAAAATGTAGATCACCACTTTGTTGGACAGAGGTGGGTGATACTCAAATATCAAGATCCGATTTGATTCAAGAAACAACCGATAAAATTTATAAGATTAAACGAAAGTTGAAAGCCGCCCAGGACCGACAGAAGAGTTATGCCGATATTCGTAGAAAACCGTTATCTTTTGAAATAGGCGACAAGGTGTTTTTAAAAGTATCGCCGTGGAAAGGAGTTATAAGGTTTGGAAAGACTGGTAAATTAGCCCCGAGATACATTGGTCCTTTTGAGATTATTGCAAAAATTGGTCCCGTAGCTTACCGATTAAAACTACCCTTAAAACTGAGCACTATTCACGATGTGTTTCACGTATCGAATCTAAAAAAGTGTTTAACTGAGGAAACGGCAATAGTACCACTGGAAGATGTCCAGATCAATGAAAAGCTCAACTTCGTAGAGGAAGCGGTAGAAATTGTGGACGGGAAAACCAAACAGTTACGACACAACAAAATATATCTGGTAAAAGTTCGGTGGAATTCAAAACAAGGACCCGAATATACTTGGGAACGAAAGGACGAATTCCGAAAGAAATACCCACACCTGTTCCCTAAAAAGAAAACCGATGACACATTACATTTCGATGACGAAATTTCTTAACGGGGGGAGAATGTGACATTTGTGACAAAACGAGGTATACTATATTCACTACGTAACAAGTAAACGATAAATCGGTTAATTCGTAGTGCTTAATCGAGTAACCGACCGATACTAATTATGACCCGTATATATACTGAGGGGTCATATACGAGTTGTAGATATATTGTAGAGGTTAACATATTGATATTTAGGCCCCAGTAAGTTTAAAACTCTTTAAACGAAAAAGGTTTCGTTTATTGATACACTCACTATAAGTTTAAACACAATCGTTAACATCAAAACGAGCATTGTAGCATCCGTTAAGCCGAAAAAGATTTATAAAACACTTATATGACATGTTAGAGGCAATCCGTGAAAATATTTTGGATTTTTACAACGAGTCAGTACGTTTTTCATATTTTACAAAAAGAAGCTGAAAAACACTCGTTTTCGCGCTGGTTTTCGCACTCGAACTAGTTTTTTTGCGAAAAATCAAACCCGAATTAAATTTTTGACCGACATTTATGCGTGGCACGAATACCGAGGAACCATTGGGCCAAATAGGAGGCCCAATGGGCCCTTATGGGTTCCGGTCGCAACTTTTTTTTTGGGGGGGGGGACCCCTTTTGATTAGCTTGTTAAATAAGCTAAGATAAGAGATATTTTTCCATTCCAAAGTCCAACCAACTCAATATTCAGCTGATCATGCTCATCTCTTGACCAAAACCCTAGAGGTAAACTCTTAATTCCATGATTTTCATACTTGATTTAACAAAGTTTAAACATAGAAAATTAGTTCTTGATTAGTTTTAAACATGTTTAACCATCCAAAAACCATAAAAATCAAGTAAAATCATGTTTTGATGTTAAACATGTCTACAAAGCAGAAACATATTGATTTTTGGTCAAAAACACGGATTAGAACATGAATACGACGTTTTTACGGTTTGAACCCAAAACCGAAACCCAAATTATCAAGGCTGTTACATGGATGATTTATGCTTGGTTTGATGTTATATGATATGTAGATACACTGAGTTTGCAACCCGAGACCCGGAAAGTCGTTTAAGCTAGCAAAACTCATCGAAAACTGACAAGGTAAACCCGTAACACTTGTTTAGGGGCTGTTTAGTATTAGGTTGTGACGTGCTTGTTGTTATCTTGTGAAACTTTTCAGGGACATTATGGATCATTTAAATGAGTCCCTGTTCAAATTTGGTAATTTTTCGATAAACGGAGAATATTTGGCGTATTTATTACCGTTTATTGGTGTTTATTCGGGAAAAATAGGTAAACTTCATGAAGAATTATGATATTTTGCTTAGAACCCATAAATACTATATTAAGATCACTGGTAAAGTTTGAGAACCTTTGGAGATGTCTAAGTATTATTTGTGCAATTGTGTTTTAACCGAGTTTTAATAGCCGAAAAACGCGCAATAAGGCATTTTGACCAAAGAGTTAGATTATGGATGTTTTGCAGGGGATATTTACTGATATTGAGAGCACTTGGAAAAATTATCGGATTTTTCGGATGTCGTTTGGTATAAACGGGCTATTTATTACTCAATTATAGCACATTAAATGAATTTTTATTAATAGATAGTTAATCATAAAATTTCTGAAAATATTTTATTAAATTCTCCATATTTTAATTTATTTTTATAAAAATTTCCATAATTTATATATGAGTACATAATTAGTTATGATTAATCAAATATTTAAACTATATTTGTTTTAACGAAACCGGCAGTTTCGTGTTTAACGGACTGATTGTTATGTCAAAATGTCAAAAGTGGTCAAATATCATAGTTTTAGATGAATTTGATAAAAACGAACTTTTTACGAGAATTTCGAACAATTCGGATGGATTGTACGCGTTTTGTATAATCAAATCCGTGTGAAAACGGAAACGAACCCTGCGATCAAACCAGATATCGAAACTTCAAAATTCTTTCATAAATTAAATCATTTTATCAATCAATATGTTTACTTAAGTTTATGTGATCATACCTAATCCCGAAACGCATAAACGATAAACTTGGCTAGGCCTGGGAAACGGTGAAACTGAGCCAAATCTGGTTTTAAACATTTCATAGTATACAACGTCACAATCTAAGACTATGGTCATGTTTTGGGCCTAACAGCTATAACCAGACTAGTTATACAGCCCGATTTGGTTTAAACACTATGCTAGTATTAACAGTACGATACCGATTATAGGATACGAGTTATAATCGAGGCATAACACTTATTGACGTATATTACCTGCTCAAACTACGTTAAGGTGAGTTTCACGACCCCACTTTCTAAACCGTTTTACAAACTTTTGGGGTGGAAAACATGTTTAGATATACTTATATACTTGAAAATGTGTGGTGATGTGAATTATCTAAGTACTAACACTTGAAAGTCCTCACAAACACAAGTGATTAACTTCGTGCCAGTGACGTGTGGATAGTACTATCGGTTTGACAAACCCAACTGAAGGCGCCGGTGGGGTATGCCGGATATACTTGTTTACGCAGTTGCACATTGTCATTTATACTTATTACATTCTGCTATGTGGTGTTAGACATAGTACATACTTGGGGCAAAGTGGCTGTTAAATGCCAACGGGAGTACATGGGCAAGGGTGGCCATGCAGTGCGAGCTGTCTTGGGTTCACTTGTGGCTTCGTATAATACATCATACACATACTTATATACATACGTATTGTGAACTTTACGAACTCGTATACTGATTTTGTTCGTACTCGTGAAACTTGAAACTCACCAAATAGACGTAGTTGACCCGTTTTAACATGCTTTTCAGGTAAGCCGAAGTTGGAATGATTTGCTTACGTGCTTGGTGTTAAAAGGAAAGTTGAATAGCTGTGAATAGATGCAAATACGTAGTAATGAATAAGAAGCCCGTGAACTGGTTATGTGATTTTCATCTAGTTTGTAAACTTAGTACCTACCAATGTAATATGATGT
Source organism: Bidens hawaiensis (assembly GCF_021521415.1). Classification (NCBI taxonomy): domain Eukaryota; kingdom Viridiplantae; phylum Streptophyta; class Magnoliopsida; order Asterales; family Asteraceae; genus Bidens; species Bidens hawaiensis. The sequence goes on along the minus strand of NW_027505088.1, from coordinate 142,711 downwards.
AAATTAGTTTGTTGAATTTCTTTATAAACAATGTTGTTGATACCAGTGTTATCTGTTACATTCCCGTATTACGCTTCCGCAACTACCTAGTCGGGGTGTGACAGAAAAGAGGCGAGCGGTGTTTGTATATAGGAATAAACTGGGATGTGTAATAACTATGTTTTTATACACGTATAACTATGTTTTTAATAATAATAAAGTTTCTTTGAAAAGTCAAACTTTGATTATTATTTTACTATATTTTATTATGATTGGCTATGGCGACTGTCACAACCCGAACAACTCGGTCAAAAGTCTTTCGCTGTTTAAATTAAGGTTTTCGGGGTGTGACAGAAGTTGGTGGGTCGAGCAAGGTTTATAATCAACAGAATCACAATATATGCTGGTAGGTAGTTTCTGAATATCTTCTAAATATAACTCCTAACATGGTTCAGTCTCGAGCAAACCTAAAGTACCCGAGTATACTTGTTTTGTTCAAATAAAACTAAGTCAAGACTGAAGTGATTCGAGCAAGAACTTTCTTGCTCGTAGAAGCATATCCGAGACAAGAATGTGAGGTGCCCTATAAATAGAATGTTATGTCACATTGATCAAAAAGACCTCTGCACACTTTATCTACCTAAGCACATTGTATTCAAAGACGACATTCCTTCAAACCGTAATACTTCGTTGTACTGTATTGGTTAATCATTTAATGCAATGGAAATCTTTTGAGTTTATTTGTTTTCTGTCATTTATTGTTTTAGTATCTTACTAATTATAATTGATTCCACATGCTATAGTTAGGGGTCTTCATAATTATTGTTTCGTTTATGTCTGAATCACGAAACAAATGGTCCTGACAACAAATATATAAATAAATGGAAAAATTATTAGAATAGACATATTGTCTGTATAACTTTTTTAAAATAGGCATGGCTTAGTAGACATCTCTTAGCTTTTGTCACTTAAGTTTTGTCGGCTAAGAAGACTAAGGTGGTGTTTGTTTTTTCACAAAAGCTCTTCCTAACCTCTTTTGTCTGTGTCGGTAGACCACGCGCAGACGTTTAGGTCTGCAGTGTATTTGTTTTTCGGAAGACATTTCATTAAAAACGTCTGCGCGTCCTCTTTTTCTAGAAGACATGGACCATAGTCTGCCAACATCTTCTCCTCCTCTTCTTCTTCATTTCCTCATACATAAAACACATTCATCCTCCAACACTAACCTCAACTGCCCTCTCCTTCCCTCCTCCAACCGTAACGACTCCTCCTCCTCCTAAACCACCGCCGCCACCACGCCTTTCCTCCTCCTGAACTGTCACCGCCGCGCCGAACTCTTTCTCCAGCAAAACCGCCGGCCGTTCCTCTTTGATTTATTAAGCTTTGATTTTTTTATTATAATCTTGTTGGGTTTTAACTTTCGATGCTGTGTGTGTTGCGTATTGAATTCTTTGTTGATCGAATTAAGTTTTTAGTTTGCGTGCTGAATAATAATTTTATGCTGCAAATAGTAGTTCTACAGTTGTTCAGTTGTTTTTTTCAATCTTCAAGGACTGTGCAATGCCTTTTCTTTTTTTCAATCTTCAACAAAATCAAATATGTTGTATTATGCTCTAAAATATATTAAATGGTTGAAAGGAATAAGAATATAGTGCAGTTTGACCAAAATTTTGTTAAAATGGACAAAGTCTTTAGCCAATACAAATAGTGTTATGCTAGGAAAGATACATGTCTTATCCATCTATTCTTTGTTATATATCTTGAACTTTGTTGTAATATGCAGTTTCATATTTGGACAAGCTGTTGGGAATTTTTTATATCGATATGGGTTTGGAATTCCTAAACCCGACTCAAACCCGTCAAATTGCCATCCCTAATTTTATTAGGAAAGAGGGTTTAAGCGATAAGTTGTTTGCACAATACGATCAACCCAATGTGTCGTTTGGAAATACTTATGTGTATGTTGATGTTGATGAAGACGAGGTTGAAACACATGACACTGCATCGGATCGGCGTGGTTACGAGATGAAATTGCTAAACAGTTAATGCAAAGTACGAAACAAATGATTTTTAAAATATGTTATTGTTGTTTTATGAATATTATTTCAATGCTGTTTGACTATTATTAAATTTCGATGTTGTATGACTTTTTTATTTAAATTTCAGTTTATTTAAAAATTTCAGTTTATTTTAGCAGTCTGCAGACGTTAAAAAACAAACAATCTTCTTCTTACAGACTGCATATGTTTGGTCCACCTCTTCTGCTACAGATGCCTGCAAATATGGTCCACAGACTGCAGATGTTTTACCTCTGAAAAAACAAACAGCACCTAAGGCTTATCATGTTAAAAACAATGACGAGTACAAATGAACCCACATTCAAACTATTCATAGTATGACATGTGTTCAACAGGTACATGTTAAAATTTTAGCCTACAATGCAAAATCAAAGAGTAGGCTGAAATCATTCGGCTAGGAGGCTTAGCGACACTTTGTTTTAATATATTAGCATACTCGTTTATGGTCATAGCTAGGTCTCGGCACGGATCCGCTTAGCCTTCTTTTTATTTTACTTTTTTTTTTTAATTTTATATAATTTGTATCTTTTACTATAAGTTATGTAGATATATATATTTTAGATTATAAAGTTTTCAACTTTACCACTAATTTTTGTATTTTTTTTAGATTATAAAGTTTGCATCTTTACCTTTAATTTTTGTATTTTTTTTAAATTATACATAAAACATTATATATATACATATACATAGGGTTGGTATCATTTAAGAACTTTAAAAAAGTTAAAAAATCTTAGGAACTCCAAACAACCAAATATTTTTAAATTTTTTTTTATATATTAACATTATTTAAGAGTAATTTTATCATATTTTATATAAAAAATTTTGATTACATATATTAATCACAAGTTTACATATGTGTAAAATTTATGTACTAACAAATTTACATATGTGTAAAATAAACATAGATATGTATAAAAAACTAATTTTTAAAATTGTAATCGTAAATATAGATATACAAAATGATAAAACTATACTCAAATAACATTAACATATAAAGAATTTTATAAAAAACGTTAGTTTTTAATGGTTCCTTCAAGTTCTTAAATAATTTAAAAGTTCTGTAATGATACTCATCCCATATACATACATATATACATATATATATATATATATATATATATATATATATAATATTTGGGAGAGAACTAGAGAACTCATAACTAAAGGGTTATAATTGTAAATTTGCTTTCCAATAGATCTGGAAACACATCATTTCCTTTCCCTGTTTGATGAAACCCCAATCTCCCTTATTCAACTAAACCCTAATAATGTCGGATGATTTTAAAAACAGATCATAAAATACATCATACTCAATGATTACTAACCCTAGTTATTGAAGATTGATTCCCTACTCGTGCGTCGTTACATCTTGATTTCTGTTGAAGATCGATTCAACAAGATTTCAACCGTTTAACATGGAAATTGAAGGTATTTATGATTTTGTTGTTATCATTCTTGCTGATTCGTGTTTTTTTATTGAAATACAATCGGTTCCCCATTAAATTAATTTGGTGTTGGTTCATCTAGAAGTTCTACACGTGAAATTTACACAGCAAATCCCAAATCAGACATTTATATGTTAGCACAATTGCTACTTGTTGAAGAAGCCTAATTTCTTTGATCGTTGGGCCAAGCGAGATCGTATGTCGATTTTGATCAATATTTGGCAATTCTAATGGCATTCTACTGCAATCTACTTGTTTTAATCAACATGATAGCATATTATCATATACTGCATATATGTAATATAACTTTAAGTATTACATATACTTATCAGCATGATATATTGTCATATACTGCATATACGTAATATATGCAGTATCATATACTGCATATATGTAACATAACGTTAAGTATCAACATGATAACATATATGTAATATAACGTTAAGTATTACATATATATAATATAAATTATGCAATTAACATATTTTTCTCACACATACTACATCTATGTTATCATGATAGGTTACGATTATTTTATTGTGATGTTGCTAATTGTTACACATACGCAATATGTTTTCGATTGTTGCAAATACGCAATTGTTACACATCTATGTTATCATGTCATGTTACAATTATTTTATTATGAGGTTGTAATTGTTACACATACGCATTATTTTATTGTGATGTTTCTAATTTAATGCCTATACGAGTTCAAAACATATGTTACACATACGCAATATGTTTCCGATTGCCTCACTAGTAACACTTTTATTACATGTAAGCAACAACTAAACATTATCATATTCTAACATCCTACGTATATGTAGTATACACAGACACCTACATATATGTAGTATACACAGACATTTGCCTCAGCATTTACATCACCTGTTTTCAACATATATTACACATATGCAATGCGTCTGCAACTGCAACTGTCTCGTCGGTAATTGTTTTCCTTTATTGTTTTTCTTTTCACAATATATATGTAGTAGTTAATCTAATATGTTTTAACGGGTCATACGTGACTTATGTGCAGGTGAACCTTGATGTGTGTGATAAATTAGTTGCATGTTTGTTCATGGGTTTCACAAGTACCAGCTATGTGTGCAGACATATTTTGTTAGGCCCGTTTCATTATATGAATTGGAAACGGCTAAAGATGTTGTGGTGGCAAAAAACAGGGTATGCAGGTTACGGGTGAGATCCGTGAACCTGGTTTAGAAAACTCGATTAGAGGACTCGATATCTAAAAATATGTACGGTTCGGCCGGTTATGTATTTCATTTTCAATTGTGACACAGTTCAGTTTGGATATGTTACATGTTAGACCTATGATATCATGGATCCATTTTACAAAAAATTATTGTTTTTTTGGTAAATTGGTGCATAATGTCACTGGTTTTATAGTTTAATGAATTAATGTTTGTAATTTGATATGATTTTGACTTATTCAAATTGGTGCATAAATTTTGGTTTGATATTTGCAATTTGGTTATTCACAGGTATGTCATATGTGTAGTTATCATCTTACCAAAAACACTTGTATAATTGAAGTTCATGTATTATCAATTTTTTTCGTGTTCATAATGTAATTCATTTTTTATCTTCATTATATCATCATGTATTCCTTCTTGTAACTTAATGTGTGAATTATGATAAGTTTCTTCATGTATCATCCTTACAAAAATCTACCGTTGAAGAAATATTTTTAATAATAAATATGTATATGCAATGAACAGTTGGATGTTGCATATTATATGTGTCAATTAGGCATGTTTTAAATGCTTTAATGGTGGTATGCTTAGTGGTTTCAAGAATTTGGTTGTAGCTCTTGATATTGTTATCATGTTTTTTTTTAATGAAAAAATAACATTAACATTAGCTTAATGATGTTTCTTATGCATTGTATGTTTGTATCACATAAGTGTATTGGTCGTTTACTTGCATTTTAAACATTTTATTCATGCATTCCATAATATACTGCATTCATTCAACACTATATGTTTGTAATATACATTGGTATTGCATATATGTATTACATGCATTAATGCACATATGAATACGAGTTTTAACCGTAACAGTCAGCTGCAAATTTTCATACATTAATTAACACCACCATGTAAATATACCATAACATTCATATTCAAATTTCATCACAATTTCTAACATATGTTGCACATATTCCATCAAATACAATAACAAGATAACACTACTAAAAGATCCCCTTTTAACTAGTCCCGACACATATTCCTAAGGGACAAACTATCCTGCAAACCAAACAATAAGTCCAAAACATACACCTAAACCGGCTAGCCAAAATAAACAAACAAAACCATCCCACAACCCGGGTCAAGACAAACCAAAAAACTAGAGAGCAAAAGTCAAAAGGAACAGTGGAGCAAAATCAAGCAAAATTTTCTTGCCATCAAAACCAAAAAAACATGCCTCCAGCACATACCAACCTAAACCAAGTCATACCCGAATGAAATCCGCAACCATAAGATCTACATAATCTAAGTACAGTCCAACAAAATATATCCAACTTGGACTAACCAAGCCCATAACTTGCAACACAAGATGCTCATTCTTTCAAAACTCAACCAACACCATCAGTTAGAAACCTTGCCATCAGCAGCAAAAGGCATACCGGACTCACCAATGAACTTTCAACTCAACTATGACCAACAACATACTCCCACTCACCCAACCAATACTCCTTAACAGCAAAGAAATCCATACTTCAAACTCTCATAAACATAACTATCTTTACTCAACATAAAACACAACCCACCATTTTTCAAAAAGAAAAACAAAGACATCTGTGTTTTCACATATGTAATGCATATACGTAACACACCAATACTGCACATATGTGCACTACATCAACAATGCACCTGAAATAACATATTGTTTTCATTGTCTGTTTTCCTCCCATGTTTCATGCCCTATTTCCTTATTTGCCCAATCGATTTCTTGTCCACTGTTTCAATATAACAATTGAATTATTATTTTTGTTCACATATGCAATACGCGTAATACGTGTATGCGCTACCGCTAATATATTTAATGTATTGTGTAACTTACCGAACTCTTTGTCGTCCTTTATTCATTCTTCATTGTTCGTTCTTCTAGATACGAACTTTAATTTCTTGGTATCCAAATTCGTTTGCTATCTCCCATTATTGGCTTCGACGAGTCATGTGTTGTCGGTCTTCATTTGCCTTATCCTGAAATTTTATCATTACTGCTTTTAACGTTATATACTTGGTAAATTATATAATTTCTATCTCCTATGCATTGAATACGAATATACTCATATAATGTAACTTTACTATGTTTTGACAAACATGTCTGATTCATGTACCATATATATGCAATCAGAAAAATACTAAATGGTATTAATGTATTATCGTTCAATTTACAAAAACACACACATAAACTCGACGATGATCATAACGAGTAAAGCTGACTAATATGATCGGTTACCTGATATTTTTCTTTTGATTTATGTTGGATTTTGTATCTGATTAAAACGACTGATACCCTAAACATTGAAAAAACGAAAAGTATAGACTATCGAACATTACATTGGTGTAATACGACTAATTGATGGTGATAATACCATTAATACGTAATGCGATCCGTTACCTGATATTAATCTTCATATTTATGATTAATTTTGCATCATATTGAACCAATTAACACCCTAGATGAAGGAGACCAACAATGTGAAGAGATGTGGCCTTGTGTTTTGGGCAGAGCGTAAACAATTAAGAGAGAGACATATTTGTAATAAATAAAAAAGAAATCAATTGTGGGATCAAGAGAATATGTATTACTAATTTATTACACGTATGCATTGTTAATATGATTAAAAAATATGTATTTACCTGGATTGACATCTTCGTCGCCTGTTGTCCTCCCCTGATTCATGCCCTGTTGTCTTCCCCTGTTTCATACCCAGTTTCCTTTCTTGCCCGCACATTTTCTCGCCATTTGATTCAGTAAAACAGTTATGTTATTATGTTTGCTCACGTATACAATACGTGTACTACATGTGTAGTGCACATATGAATTATTCTGTTTCGTTCGTTTTTCCTTTCTTTGTAAGTTTTGAAACTGCCATCTTTTTTCAGATTTAAAGCACGGAAAATAGAGTATCATATGTTTGTTTAATTATGTGTAATATACCAATGACTCATGTAATACATATGTGAAATCACATGTATACGATCTATTATAAACATATTGTTACTCGATTTTCATAGATAAAGCACGAAAAACAGAGTATAATGCGTATGTGGAGTGGTATACACAAAATAATGTTTGATTCACAACCAAAAATGCACAATAATATTATATGTTTGCTTCGATTATGTGTAATATACTAATGACTCATGTAATATATATGTGCAACCACACATACACGAGCTATTAACAACATATTGTTACTCGATTTTCAGAGAGGGCATGAAAAACAAATTATAATGCGTATGTGTAGTGGTATACACAAAATAATATTTGATTCACAACAAAAAACGCACAATAATATCATATGTTTGCTTCGATTATGTGTAATATACTAATTATTCATGTAATATTTTATGTGCAATCACACTTATACGAGCTATTAACAACATATTTCTACTCGATTTTCAGAGATAAGACACGAAAAACAGAGAAAAATGCGTATGTGTAGTAGTGTACACAAAATAATGTTTTATTTACAACCTAAACGCACAATAATAACATATGTTTGCTTCGATTATGTATAATATACTAATTATTCATGTAATACATATGTGCAATCACACTTATACGAGCTATTAACAACATATTGTTACTCGATTTTCAGAGATAAAACACGAAAAACAGAGAAAAATGCGTATGTGTAGTGGCATACACAAAATAATGATTGATTTACAACCAAAACACATAATAATATCATATGTTTTCTTCGATTATGTGTAATATACTAATGACTCATGTAATACATATGTGAAATTACACGTATACAAGTCGATTTGGAGATATAAAGCATGAAAACCAGAGAATCTACTATCGAATGATTACCTGGTAGTGTTCTTCGGCTTCGATTATTTGTTCTTCGGCTTCGATTATGTGTTCTTCGCGTTTAATCGGCTGGTTTTAATCTCGTTCGTCTGGTTTGAAGAAACCCTAGGTTGGGATGAACGATGGATCTGATAGATCTGTGTGAGATCTAGAGAGAGAGAGAAGATATAGAAAGCAATGGTTTTGATCGGGTTTTTGTTATATTTTGTTAATTCCTTAATTGCCCTTTCCTGATAAAAATGGGTTTTGTTATCAATCCTCTTTTATTTTCAATTTTGATTAGGTGAAATCAATGGAAATAATAGAGTTCTCTAGTTCTCTCATTTAGAAGAGTTCTCTCTAGATCCCACCCCTATATATACATATATATATATATATATATATATATATATATATATATATATATATATATATGATTGATTTCTTTTGAGAACCACTTTGAGTTTTAAGAACTCGAAAGAACTCAATGTAACAATTATTTTTTCAAATTTTTTTTACACTTGTGTAACACATAAGTGTAAGTGATGTACAAAAAATTACGGTATATTTTTACACACCGAATCGACTTTTTACACGTGTGTAACTAATGTTTAAACTTGTGTAATTATCAAAAATACTTATTCTCTCTCCTGCTTCATTTTTTAAATAAATTTAATCTCAGCCACATATTTCATATCATTTAATTAAATGTGTGATTCAAAATTGAGTTCTTAAAGTTTTTTAAACTCACCATGGTTCTCAAAATAACCCTTCCATATATATATATATATATATATATATATATATATATATATATATATATATATAGGGTAAGGATTCTAAGAGAACTCTTTGCAAATTGAGAACTTTAAGAACCATTTTGGACCACTAAAAATACCTTTAAAAAAATATTTAAAAAAATCATAAAACAAAAAATAATATAAAATTTTAAAAAAGTAAAAAAACCAAAATTCTTATATTTTATTCTGTGTTCATTAAAAAAATAAAAAAAATAAAAAGAAAATAAAAAATAAAAAAAACGTCGTATTATACACATATGTATAATTTTATATAATCTTCAGTTACGTAATATACATATATGTACAGTATCATTTATCTTAAAGTATACACATGTGTACAAAAAAACGTGCAAATGTACATATATGTATATATTATACATATGTGTATATAATTTAGCTAAATCGAGTTTTTTTTATGAAACCGGGATGATAAAATAAGAATTTTGGTTTATTCACTTTTTTGATTTTTGTGTTTTTTTTATTTTATGATTTTTTTATTTTTGGGTTTTTTGTGGTCCAAAATGGTTCTCATAGTTCTCAATTTCAAAAAGGTTCTCTCATGATCCTGATCCTATATATATATATATATATATATATATTGTAATTATTAATGTTATTTATGCGTTAACCTAGAAGCATATTGAATAACATTGTTTATATGCTTTATCGGATTGGTTCAACCTATAAATAGCCTAGAATAGTTCAACCTGTAAATAACCTTAGACTTGCTAGTCGGCAAAGCTTAGGTACGTGTCATGATATGATTGGTTCTAAAAATATATTTATTGAGAAGTAGTTTGAAACATTTTGTTAACGACCAGTAAATCTTTTAAATGAGCTATTAGCTAAATTTATCATATTGAGATACACTAGCCTTTCGATCCGGGAAGTATATGTATTTTGGAAATCTATTAGTCAACATATTTATGTTGATGAATTTCTTCTAATAATTTTCCTTTCTTTATATTATTTTTGTTTAAATCATTTTTGTTTAGTCAATGCGATTTTTTTTGTTAAAAACAATTCATATATATAGGCCATATATAAAATGAAAACCCATTTTAGTTGATATACATGAAACTATTATAAGTATATCATTTCACTCAAACACAATTCCATTAAATACGTGGTGGTGATGTTGCTCGATTAATTGTTGATTGCTATATGATTTATGTGTTTACTGCTTTTTGGTTGGTTGGTATCTCATCCTCATAAGTATGATCATACATCGCCGGAGTAACTCGACACCGTTTGGTTCGAGCTGAAATGACACTTTTATTTTATGTTGTTTATTGGTTGCGAATTCGTCCGAGTAGACATGTCCGTAATCTAGTGGCATGTTCGAAAAGATACATATACTTGTTTATATAAATTATTGCTATTCACTTACGCAATAAATTGTTTATTTCTCAATATTATTATTAAATTTATACTTAAATGTGGTTACTCATTCAACATGTGTTGTTGACAAATTATTTAAACGCATAATGCAGGTTGTTATATGAAGTGAAGAACTCAGTTTGGACTTTAGGCTAAAAATTATAAAGTTTAAATGTTGTATTAGTTTATTTTTCATTTGAATTGTTTGTATACGATTGTTGTGAATAAATAAATTTAGGTATTGACAATTAGTATTATATTTAGTGTCTTTGAGCTATTATACAAATTATGTCGCTCCCCGACATGTTCTGCCGTAGGTTATAGGACTTAGTGACCTAATAGACGTGTTCCTATACGTACACCCTACTTGTTTAAATTTTTGTACATAGCTTAATTTATTTAAATTATTTATCATATACAATTGTTCACAAAGGCACACACAACTCCGAGGCTATGCCTCACTCTTATATATATATATATATATATTCACTCAAAATTACTTTCAAAACCTAGGTCGTTTTTTCAAATTGGGAAATTTCTTAAAAAATCCCACATTTTTACTCCCCTCTCCTTTAGGATGATTCATGTGATGGATATGTAGTAACTGTAAGGGGGACACACTTGTTCTCCGACCCTTGACACCATGGATTGCGAGCCTAAGGAATTGCGATGTGTATAAATCTCAATCAATCGCGAGACCTGGTTTCTTTCCTGGAGGGTTCAAGGAGGGTGTGAAAGTTATTAAGCCAAAGCATATCATACCAAACGTCCACGAATCTACTATCCTCGTTGTATTAACCGTGGTCATTTAACGACCACATTCCTCAATTATAACCAAATTCATGGTAATACATGGCTAAACTCGGTTCTTCCCTATGTTATTTTAGTTGAATGAACGGTTGGGAAAAGCCATGGTGGTTCATGGATACCTCGACCGTTCGCATCAACGCCCATATCTCGATTTTAATCAATTTTCAATCATTTTGTTCAAATAAAGCCATGGTGATACATGGATAGTTCAACAACTGAGTTTTTATTATTGATTTTACTTATTTTTGTTAATATCAATGTTGTTTACTCATTTTTTTTAGAAGGAACCATGATGTTTTTTTGAACTCCTAACCACTAAATGAATTGTATTGATTCAGTTCATACAACCAAAATTTTGAAAGGTTCATATTTGTAATTCTTTTTATAAATGATAAAATTTTCAATTTCGACATCGAATTATTTACGGATTTCTCAAATTTTATGCATGTTTCAATTACGTGACCTCATAGATTTACAATACTTACCCGAATCTTATGAAATTTTATAATCAAAACCCATACACCCAAAACTTATGAAAATTTTCACATCTCCACCGCAGCATGTGAAGTCACCTTATTAACTGCAACCGTCGCAATGATACCTCCGACCGTAGTATGTCATCCCGCATTGCTAGAGTAATTGTGGAAACTCTTCCGACCCTCATCACCCAAGTTCAAGCCATGAATTTTGCCACCGCACCCACAACTACCAACCTAGTTGCTTATTCTTTTAAGCAATTCACCAACGCAAACCCGCTTGAACACGTTGGAGTCGAGGGTGCTACCACTCTATTCCAATGGCTCGACAATTCACCAACGCAAACCCGATCGAACACGTTAGAGCCGAGGGTGCTACCACTCTTCTCCAATGTCTCGAATATATGGAGAGTGTCTTTCTTCATTGTGGATGCGCGGAAGATAAGAAAACCACCAATTTCTCAAGTGTCCTTCGCTTGGGCGCCCTTACTTTGTGGAATAGTGAGAAACACTCTCTAGGGGCGGAAGTCGTCATGGCCTTGCAATGGGGCGACCTTAAGAAACTTATGCTTAAGAATTATTGCCCAAAATATGAGCTCCAAAAGTTGGAAGAAGAGTTTTGTAATTTGAAACAAGAAGGTGGTGACAATGTGGCGTATAATGACTGTTTCCACGAACCTAGTCTCCTCATCCCGCATATGGTCACCCCACTCGATCGAGCCATCGACAAGTATTCTCCGGCCTACCCATTCAAATTCAAGACTCCGTCTTGAGTCATGACCAAAAGATCCTCCACGATGCCATCACTATTGATATATGTTTTGGCGTCTCGGTCTTTTTTTAAATTATTTAGATAATCTTATAAAGTCTGGGGGTATTTTGGTAATTGTATTAGACATTTGTTAATGTAAGTGACACATTCGTTAGAGTAGCTAATAACGAATGTGTCCCCGCGTGTATATCGTGCTTATTTGTTATGGGATGTTAACGAATGAGAAGTAAAGTATGATAATGATTGAAGAGCTCATTCGTTAGGTATGTCTAACGAATGAGATCGTCTTCTATATATACCCTGTAATATTATTCTAATGTTATCAGTCCTTATTATTGTCACTCGTGTACTGTTACTCTGCCAAAATATCTTCTCAACACACAATGCACACAGTTAACGAAATATTTAACTAAATCATATCATATACTAGATCTGTGATCATAATCGATCACATATGGGTTATTAAGTGGTATCAGATCTATATGTTTGATTGAATCACATTTAGGATTAATATTAACATCAATTTAAGTACAAATTGATTGTTAATTGAAGTAATTGTTGTTACATTCGTGACAAAACGAGGTACAACTTATTTACTACGTAGGGAGTAAACGATAAATCGGTTAATTCGTAGCGATTAAACGAGTAACCGACCGATACTGATTATGACCCGTATATATACTGAGGGGTCATATATGAGTGATATATATATATATATTATAGTGGCTAAAATTTTTATATTAAGACCACAGTACGTATAAAACCATTTAAACGAAAAAGGTTTCGTTTAACTATACGTTATGAACCTAAACGCGATCGTTAATACCAAAACAAGCATGCATCATCAGTTAACGAAAAAGACATATGGAAAATTTATGTAAGATGTTTTAGGCAATTAGTGAAATTATTTTGTATTTTTACAGTGATTTAGTACGTTTTCTTATTTTACAAAACATGGCTGAAAAACACTCGTTTCCGCGCTGTTTCTCGCACCCGAACTATTTTTCGCATAAAAAACCTAACCCGAACTAAATTTGGACTCGAGATTTCACCTTGGCACCCAAAAAGATACAACTAGTGTGTTGGTCCCATAAATATCGCTCAAATGAACGTTTTATCTCCCCCTTTTCTTGACAAATTCGGAAAGGTCTTAAATAATCTTCAAGGTTCACAAACTAACACAGTCCTCCTTAAATTACACGAAATCTCCCCCTCGGCCAGTCGAAACGCATAAGCAGTCAGCCGAAAAATATATTACTAAAATTTGAGAGAAGAGTCTCCAATACATTAGAAACATCCCAGAAAAATTTCAATTAAGAAAATTTTTCCCGATTTTCCTGCCAAAAATTCATCGAAAAATTTCGAAAAATAAATTTTAACGCCAAAATTTTCAAGAATGAAAACTCGCTTACGAGGAGAATTCTGGAAAAAATTCGTGCAAGAAATTTTTTTTTATTTATTTTTTTTAACGAATTGCCTTTCTAATTCGTTATAGATTAACCACTCCACTTCGTTAACTTAGTTCGTCATCTCCATTCGTTAACTCAGTTCGTTATAAGTTATCCACCATTCGTCAACCATTTTTCGTTATACACTTAACGAATCAACTCAATTCGTTATAAATAATCATCCCATTCGTTATAACAGTTACACGAATGGCCTCCCATTCGTTAAGATTTCACTTCGTTATAACAGTTAACGAATCACCTTAATTCGTTATCAATACCTTAACGAATCACCTTCACGAAATAACTTAACGAAGTACCTTAACGAATTGCATTAATTCGTCACTTTTAACTTAACGAATCAGCTTCACGAATTGCCTTAATTCGCTATGTTTACCTTAGCGAATCAACTCTTAATTCGTTAAATATGCCTTAAAGAATTAACTTAACGAATTGCCTTAAATCGTTAAAAAATTTCATAACGAATTGCTACAGTAGATTCGTTAAGCTTTCTTAACGAATTAGCTACAGTAATTAACGAATCAGTTGGTTGGATCTGAACAGCTCGCCGGAAAAACGTGATTCGCCGGAAAATACTGTTACATCGCCGGAAAAACTAGATCTGGCCGGAATTTGGATTTTTTGAACTTCATCCATGGTGAAATCATCAAAACACCATAAATAACCATGAAAATCCACAGAAACATGAGGATTTCAATTCTAAACACAAATCCATCATCCAATTAACTTAACAATCACTAAATCATCATAAACCGAATCAAAAGTTAACATGCTCTTCCATGGTGAATCACTCAATACACCATAACTTAACACCAAATTACACAGGAAGTTCCCTCTTCCATCAATAAACACGAATTCACCAACAAATCCACCAATAACACACTAAATTACTCCAGATCTGACCAAAACCCAAAGAACACGAAAAACACGAAAACTCAGATTTACCTTATTGATGCATCGAGAGCAGCTCCTGCTCTGATACCAATTGAGAGAACGTCATAGAGACCAAGATCTAGCCGCTAATACGATACATCAACACGAAATCGATACTTTAAATATAATACTTTATTGATAATTTAGTGTAAATACATTAGAGAGAATAATAAGTTATGGAGAGGATAACTTGAACTATGTACAAGTTCTCTACTAAATTATAAGCATGAGCTCCCTATTTATAGGCTATTTACAATATACGTTAAATACAAAGACTAAACCGCCTATAACTTATTCGATCGCTACGGACACCAAAACCGTGCACTAACAGTTTGAATCATGAAATTTAGATTCTTCTAAAACATAATAAGAATCTTTTCTTAAAAGTAATATTTTGGATTATTATGAACTTATAAAATAGGTTAAATATCCGGACTGTTATGGTATTTGATGATATTTGCACATACAAAAATAACAAACTTAATTGTTAACAAAACCTAGAATATGAACTAGGAACCTAAGACTCGATTAAACGTGTCTTATGGACTTATATGGTCAAAAATGAAATTTATGGAGAATTATGTGTCATTATATGTGTGTTTAGTTCATAAGATGATTAGTATAGACTTGTTCAATTTATTTGACTTGTCGGTAACGTTAACGGTAAAAAAATCGGCTTTTTAAACGAAACCGGCACGACTATTAGGGGCTGTTTCTAATGGTAAAATACTCATGTATAACATAAGTTAATACATGAGAAAAGGACAAGATAATAAAACTTAGTCCTAGACGGTTCGTGTCGCGAAAACCGACACGAAAACGTTAAAAAGTTGCTATTTTAAGAAAATATTAACAAAAATGAAAATTATATATTTTCACAAGTTAAGTTGTAAAAATTGATTAATATATATGTAAAAAGTAATTTACATGAATTATACGTTACATTTTAAATGAAAAACTGAAACGATTCATTTTAAACATAAAACCGACAAAACCGACGAAACCGACAAGATTTGTGAAAAATAATATTTTCTTAAAACTTTCCAGCAACTGAAACTTGAAATATTTTATTATATTTACATATTTTAATTGTTTATTAATTAATTTAGTTAATTAAATAAAAGTTAATGAAAAACCTAACTATGTGTACTCGTTTATTTGCTTATGTGCTTACGTGGACACTAGATTATGATTAATAAACTTAAAAGAATTTTATATAAAAACTAAAACCAAGTTTTTATTAACAAAACTTACTAATATAGGACACGGGATTTTGGAACAAAAAGCTACAAACCTTGAGTTTCTCTATCGAACCCCCTTCGTTTTCAACTGGAATTGTTTAAATCGATATTTAATTGTGTTTTGGGGGACAAGCATATTCTTCATTTCATATGGAACTCATTGATCTTGTAAGGGCATTTTATTTTACAAACTGTGTCTAATGCGGGATGAGTCTAGTTGGCTAAATAACTGTTAACCGAATTAGTAAGGGCATAAAAATATGGGTAGATCTTTCGGGGTGACGCCCCCCCACTTCCAATCGCGTTGGTTTAAAAGTGGGTATATTTTGAGTATGGTATGTATCGAGTTATCAACTATGATAGTCATATGTAATGTTGTATTCTTAGGTAGTCTACAACAACACAATTTGTTTAAGAAATAAAATGCCTATTGTTTTTGTGATGTAAGGCCGGTAGATCATTTCACACGGTTGGTGTTATAATGGTGGTTAGCCGTTATACATAAGATATTGTGGATATGATTCTGGGTGTAGTGAAGATTACACACATATTGATATCGGATATAATGACGGAAGTTCATTATATGGATGCTGTTTTTGATTCATATATATATATGGACTATTTTGTCATAAAGGGAAACTCACCAACACATTGTGTTGATCGATATTTAATATGCTTTTCAGGTAAGTGAAGTTTCGAGGAGGCATGGAAAGGAGGGCATGTCGTGTTTGAAAAATGTTGGAATTATGTAAACCGTGCAAATGGCACGTGTATGAAACTCTGATAATGTAATATATATTTTCTTTAATAAAAGATGAAACTTTTATTAACTGATTTGTTGTTATTGGCTATCGGCATCTGTCATAACCCGAACGACTTAAGTTATGTCTTCAGCTGTGTTAAGTTAAGATTTCGGGGTATGACAAAATGCACATAATCATTGTTGGAAAACATTCAATTGAAGCTTACCGAGTCGGATTAATTGGGCTGACTAAATTAGGTTAGGAAAATTTAGAAACGATTGAAATTATGGAAGAAACGAGCTCCGGTAATATTGCAATAGTGGGAAGAGATAGTAGTAAAATGCGAAAAATATCTCTAAGTCTCTCTCTTATACCTTTTTGAAAGTGAGTTTTAAATTAATTTTGTCTTATTATGGGAAAAAGCTGTCATGCAATTAAAATATTCAAGTGAATATCTTTTCCCTTTTAAAACCTTTCTCGATAAAGTACATGTTATAAACCTTGCTCGAAAAAGCTCTAAAGTTTGCTAGGTAAAGGTTATTTACAAAGCTTTCTCGTTAAAGTCCTCTTTTTAAAGCTTGCTCGTTCCAGAATTTATTCAGAAATTATAAAGTAAATAGAAATAATCCTAAGTAAATAAAATGAATAAAGCTTACTCGAAATACAAGATTGCTCGAGAAATAATCACAAGTCAAATAATCAAGTATAAATCATCAAATAGGCAACCTTTCTAGGAATCAATAAAGAATCCCAAAATAATAACTTAGAGACATTTCTAATTGTCAATCTTGCTTGAATTTCTGAATAACACAAATTGTGCTCGAAAATACTTAGACAGTGGACAAATATTCAATCAAGTATACTTTGAAGAAAAGTATGCTCGAAAAACCTTAAGAATGAAAAGTGTGCTATAGAAGACTTGTTATCCTTTGATATACAAGTGTGCTCTATACACAAAGTGTAATAGAAAAGTGAAGTTTGCTTGATATTCTCTGAAATTACCAAGTATGCTAGGAGAACACTTGGACTGTTTTACCAATGTCCAAGTGTGCCCGAAACGTAAAGTGTGCCCGGTAAACAAAATTTTCCTGAAAACACTTGTAATTTCAGAAAACCACAATTGAAATCATTAACTATGCTAGACAAATACATATTTATACTAAAATAGCAAAGTTTACTCAAAATGGACATGTAAAGCATATTCAAACAGGTGTCACATAATCATCAAGTATGCTAGACAAAACTAACCTTCAGAACTTCTAAGTTTAATCGAAAGCTAATAAGTATCAAAATGTACTCAACAATACATGACTAAATCTTTTATGCATTGAAAATCACAAAGCTTGCTAGAATGAGTTTAAATAGTCAATCAAAAACACCTAAGTCTGCTAGAAAGTTCAAAAATATTTAAGCTTGCTAGAAATATCATATTTAAAAATAATCAAATATTAAGCTTGCTCAAAAGAGTTATACTTCAAATAAAACAGTCAAGTCTACTTGAAAGTTTGTAAAACATCAAAGCATGCTCGAAAAAGATGACCTTAGACAAAAACATCTAAGTTTACTCGAAAAGGTTGAAAATCATCAAACCTTACTCGAAAGTACATATTCAAATATATTCAATGTAAAATGCAACTCTTTTTGTGTTAAACCATATTTTATCATTAAAGATCGTTGTTTAAGAGCAAATGGTGCATAACGGATCAAATTTCAGTCTTAATTCTTTTCAAACCATTTTCTTTCTTTTTGTGAAAAGATCTCAACATGGGATCATATTGACTAAGTTACTTCTCAATACTTCATTCTCAGCATTATTGTGACAAATTAGGTAGGTTAATAGCAGGTCTAAACTTAGCATGAATTTCATTGCTTTGGTGATATGATTAAGGTTCATATATTTTGCATAGGACTAAAATGGATAACACATATTGTGTTATGATGCTCCATATCTATTCTCAAGGGTTATTTGGCTTTCTCCAGATCACCCCGAATTGACTCCGACCCCCAGACATTTGATCAAAATATTTTAATGACAGAACATATTAAATTTATTTGATATTTTTTTCAAAACTTCAAACATATGTGAGGTTGAACGTTGGATTTACACGCCACGCAGTTCGGACTTACAGGCCCTTCATTCGAGACATGACGGCTCTGTAGTTCTAAAATTAACCCTCATGTTTGGATTTTCTTTCAAATTTTGTGAACATATATATCAACTTTTGGGTGAATAAATATAAAAATTTGTTCATATTTGTTCTTTGTCATGTTTATAAAATAATTCATTTTTGATGACCAAATACTAGCAGGCTCTTGTATGACTAGATAATCAATTTTCTGCCTATCATGCGGAAAGATGTATATTGGAACATGCATAGACACCAATGTAACTCCACATTAAGTTTAGCATTTTCATTATGTTTATATCACCTCAGTTTTTACACATCATGGAAAGCAACCATACATATCAATGACTACACTAATTGCCTTTTTAGCCTATTAAATCCATATGATTGGCAAAATAACCAATGTACTATCATTTCCCATAGGGTTGGATCAATTTTCATTCAAAAACCCTTTCTTAAGCTTCTATAAAGCTTAAACTGAATAATCTTATCATATCTCTACACCATAATCAACTTGATCTGTTTTTGTCAAAAATATTTTGAGTAAAATCGTCTTGAAAACTTTTTATTTGGGCATGAAATTTTGATACAAAGACATACTTTGACACAAATAGTAAGTATCATAATCAAGAATAATCATAATATGAAACACACAATCAAAACAAGCAGACTCCACACAAATTATGCAAAGCCTATCCTATCCTAGACGTATCATAATATCAGACTATTCATATAATCAAAATTCACACAATCAAAAACATCAGATAAGTACACAAATAGATCGTTTCAAATACTTATCCTGACATCACACATATTCACTGATTATTAACCTAAGCATCAAAGATACCTAAGTCACACAAATAATCATTCAAAGCACATATCAGTTAACATGAGAAACACTTTCACAAATCAAACACACAAACACTCATCAAGACCTTCCAAAAAAATAGTCAATTCCCAGGGCTCATTAGAGTTGAGCACACATCATCAATCAGACTTCATTAGAGTTGATCATTCTTAGGAGTGGAATCTGGTTTTGTCAAGTGGCTTGGTAAATAGGTCAGCTAAATTGTCACTTGTGTAAAATCTTTTCATTTCAATTCGACCTTTTTCACTACAATCCCTAATGAAATGATGTCTTATTTCAATGTGCTTGGTCTTAGAGTGTTGAACTGGATTCTTAACAATAAACAATGTAGGAGTATTATCATTAAAGATAGGGGTGCTCAAGAAATTCAAACCATAATCCAGCATCTGATTTTGAATCCAAAGAACTTGTGCACAGCAGGCGGATGCAACAATATACTCACTTCAGCAGTTGAGATGGACACTGTAGTTTGTTTCTTGCACTGCCATGACACTAGCCTGTCTCCCAGAAATTGACAACCTTCAGATGTGGACTTTCTACTCATGTTACAGCCATCATAATCACTGTCAGTATAAGCAATTAGATCAAAGGCATGGTTCTTTTGGTACCATATCCCCAAATAAGGTTTCCCTTTCAAGTGTCTAAAAATCCTCTTGACAGCAGTCATGTTAGACATCTTTGGACTTGATTGGAATCTTGCACAAACACACACAACAAACATGATGTCTGGCCTTGAAGCAGTCAGATATATCAGAGATCCAATTTTTGCTCTGTACTCATGTTCATAAACAGGATCCCCCTTTTCATCTGCAATCATCTTTTCATTGGTTTCCATTGGAGTTGAAGCAGTTTGAGGTCTTGACACTTGAACTTATTCAATATGTCCTGCACATACTTTGACTAGCATATGAAGATACCATCAGCCTTTTGTTGAACTTGTAGTCCAAGAAAGAAGTTCATTTCTCCCATAGAGCTCATTATGTACTTGGACTTCATCACTTCCTTAAACTTCATACACATTTGTTCATTTGTTGAACCAAAGTTAATATCATCCACATAGACTTGAAGTAGGAGTAAATCTCTTCCTCTTCTTTTGTAAAAGAGGGTCTTGTCAATGGCTCCCCTTTGAAAACCATTATCAAGCAGGTTGTTTGATAACTCATCATACCAAGCTCTTGGAGGTTGATGCAATTCATACAAAGGCTTGTTTAACTTATACACTCTGTTAGGATAATCAGGATCCTCAAAACCTAGTGGTTGAGTCACATAACCTCCTCTTCTATTTTTCCATTCAAAAAAGCAGATTTACATCCAATTGGAATACTCTTATGTTCTTTGAGGTAGCATAAGCTAAGAAAATTCTTATTGCTTCAAGTCTTGCAACAGGAGCTAAGACTTCCTCAAAGTCAATCCCTTCTTCTTGTAAGCCTCCCAATGCAACAAGTCTTGCTTTGTTCTTTATAACAATTCCTCTCTCATCCCTTTTTTTCCTGAAAACCAACTTGGTTCTAATGGCATTTCTAGTTCTTGGCTTATCTACAAGTTCCTACACTTTCAGATCTCTGAATCTAGCCAAATCCTCTTGCATTGCTTCTACCGTACAATTGTCTTTCAAACCTTGAACAATGTTCTTGGGTTCAATTTGAGAAAGAAAGCAGGAGTACAAACAAATATTAGCAGATTGAGATGCACTTCTTGTTACTCTTTCATTGATATCCCCAATGATGTTCTCAAGTGGATGATCTCTTTCAATATATGAGGATTGTACAATCACATCCGTAGACATATTTTAATCAAGATTTGTGTCATTGAGACCAGGTTCATCAATGACCAAATTAGTTGTTGCATCATGAAATTCAGGTGCATCTTCTGTATTCTGTTGTGAAGTGGAAACACCATTATTTCCAATGTTCAAGTTTTGAAACAAAGTTTCAAATCTTGCTTCTCTAGCAACTTGTCTTTGAATTTCATGTTGGTTGCTAGGATCTTCCTCATTCAAGATATGATTATCATGAACTTCTTGATTGTCTTGATTACCATGTTCTTGATCTTTTCCTGGATTATGACCTTGGTCTTGATCTTGAATTTGTTCATCTTCAGCAGTTGAGGGATCCTTAATGAATCTATATTCAGTTCTTTTTTCAGCAACCTTGGACCACCATTTGTCCAAATCAATCTTCTTTTGATTATTCTCTTCATGCACACTTGTTTTGTAAAAGGTTTCATCAAAGTCCTTAGGATAAATCTTGAAGGACTTGCTTAGTATTTCAAGATCAAAGAGCCATGACGCTCCATCAACTATATTGAACTGAGTTTCATTGAATACCAGATCAAATGATTCAATCACACTCAAATGGTTTTTCACATAGACTCTATAAGCTTTTGAGTATGTTGAATATCCAACAAAGAAGCAATCCAAGGATTTGGATTGAAATTTGTTGAGATAATCCTTGGTGTTCAATAGTGAACATTTGCAACCAAATGGCTTGAGAAACTTGATATAGGGCTTTCTTTTAAATAAAATCTCATAAGGAGTCTTGTCTTGACTTATGTTGAGAAGTACCCTGTTCTGAACATAGAAAATAGCATTGATTGCTTTAGCCCAAAAGGTAACAGGCAAGAAAGCATATGCTAACATGGTCCTTGCAGCCTCAATTAGTGTTCTGTTTCTTTTCTCTGCAAACCCATTTTGTTCAGGAGTTCTAGGGGCACTGAATTTCTGAATAATTCCTTTTGCATCGCAAAACTCATCCATTACCCCATTTTTGAACTCAGTTCCATTATCACTTCTCATGACTTTTACCCTTGCATCCAATTGATTCTCAATCCTTGTCACACAACCCTTTATCAACTCAGCAACCTCATCTTTGGAACTTAGGAAATAAACCAATGTGTATCTTGAGAAATCATCAATGATCACTAAACAATATCTCTTTTTGCCAATACTTGGGACACTCACATGACCAAAGGGATCCATATGAAGCATTTCAAGCACTTGATCAATTGAGTTAATGAGCTTTGTTTTGTGTGATGATTTGTGCTGCTTATCCTTTTAACATGAAATGATATTGTCATCAAGTTTGAACTCTCTAGTGGGTATACCAATTACATGTTCACCTTTAACAAATTTGTTCATGTTCTTTAGGTTGACATGACAAAGCTTTTTGTGCCACAATTTGGTTTCATTTTCAGTGGCCTTTGATACAAAAAAGTACCACCCCTTGAAATGGCATCTTTCATATTCAATTCATACAAGTTCCCATTTCTTGGAGCCATCATCATAATTAATCTGGAGGAATCACAAAGTCAGGTTTGAGAATAAAGCAATGAGAGTCATCAAACCCAACCTTATAACCTTTATCACACATCTGTGAGATGCTCAAAAGGTTATATTGCAATCCTTTCACATAATATACATTATCAAAAGTGACCTTTCCATTAGTCAGAATTCCTTTCCCTACAATCTTCCCTCCATTTTCATCACTCCAAAATGCAACTGGGCCTTCAAAATTTTCTTCATAGTATACAACTGATCTCTTGTCACATGTCATGTGCCTGGAATATCCACTGTCCATATACCATACTTCATTAACTGGTGTGGACTGTCCCTTCACAAGTCAACGAAATTGATCAGTTAGGTAATGAAGTGCAAGCTGAATCAATTTGCAAAACAACAGTGACATGGACAAGTGTTACATTAGGATTGGGAACAGGTTTAGGATCCTCATAGACAACTTCACAAGTATCAAAATCACTGATTCATATCCTGGATCACTTGTACTTCCCACATATGGAATAATACTCTTGGATTCTTCAATCACATAATCTTTCTTTACACTTGGTACAACAATTTCACTTCTTGGTTTCCAAAGGAATCGTTGAGGTTCATATACATGTTTCAAAAGAATCTTTCATCACCATAACGCTCTATTAACTTCTTCCTTGAAAACACAGCCATATAACTTTTCTTTCCCTCTTTTGGTGACCTCTCAGACTCAACCGACTTTACTGATTTGGAGTCTTTGTTTGGAACAATTCTTATTGGTTGTGTATTCCTCTTCACTTGGTGAACCACATTCTTCTTTGTCTTTTCATTAACATTTTTAGTCTTAAGATCATTCTTTTCAATCTTTGACTCATTACTTTTACCTACCACATCTTCACACTTCTTCCCTTTTCCCAAATATTCATTATATTTCTCTTTGTAAAAACCAAAGTCTTGACCAAACTTTGTTTCACTTGGGACACTAAATAGTGTGAATGTAAACCTTTCATGGCAAGAATCAGTGTGATGACCATACTCATCACAATGTTTGCACCAAACTTTTCCCTTAAAGCTCTCACTTGACATCCCTTTCTTGAATCTTTCACTTGGTCTAGGGGTTCAATGCCAATTGTTTTATGAGTTTTGAGACCATCAAAGTCAATAGAGAATGACACAAATTCTTCAATCTTAATAACTTGCCTTTAAAGCTTTCCCTTCACAAAGGTTATTCTTTCTAACTTGATTGGTACATCATCCAAATTTCGACTGACTTCTTTCAAATTCTTCCACTGTTTCAACTTCTCCAATGTCAAACAACTCTTGACTTGAGAAAACAGGATACACATGTATAAATTAATCACTGACAACAGTTTCTTTGGTCTTCTTCTTCTTCTTCTTCAAGACTTCTTTACTTGGTGGCTTTACTGCATTATAATTCACCTTTGATTTTTCACATATGTCAAATGACATATGTTCCCTTCTCATATGTTCATAGTGTTTTCTCATTTTGGGTGTGATTCTAGGTAGAGTAGGGATCTTGCTTGGTGGACTTGAATTTGAATCATCATCACTTGAGCACTTGTCACTTGACTCACTCAAGTCATCCACATTCTAGCAATCTTCATCAAAGTCATCCTCTAAGACTTGAATACCAACAGATTTTTCTTCTTTTACATCTTCCTTTAACACAAACTCCCCATTTTCATCAACTTTAAACAACTCATAATTTTCAAGAAATTCTTCTTTATCTTTGAATACGTCTCTAAACTAATTTAGATATGCCTCCCTTTTCTCCTTATCAACTTTCAATGAGTAATTGTCATTGAATGGTGAGGAACAACCTTATATTTGTCTTATTCTTTGATCTTGTTCAGAATTCCACAAATATTCCCTGTTGAGACAAGAGTTTTCAAGAATTCATTCTCAACTTGAAGTGTGGTATTCTTCACTTTCTCATCAATCACCATTTTCTTCAAACCATCAATCTCAGTCACATATCTAGACTACTTTCTGTAACTATCCATACAGTCTTGCTCAAGACTTTTGATCCTATCTTCATAGGTTACATCACTTCTTTCATACACATTGATTATTCTTTGTTTTTTGAAACATTCACTTTCAAGCTTTCCTACCTTCAATGTTAATGATTCAATGGTTTCAAGTAATTCAAGTGTTGAGTTTGAATGTACCTGATTTGAAGAATATCCAGCTCCATTCTCAGCTTCAGCCATGAATGCAACATTCGCTTTGCTTATATCTTCAGCATGATTGCTCCAATCAAATTCTCCATCTTGTTGATGAGCAGCCAATGCAACATTGCCTTGATTTCTAGGTTGGTTACCATTGTTTCTGTTGTTGGTAGCAGGGGCATTTGGAGGGTTCTGGTTGTTTTTCTTTGGTAATTTACATTTTGAGGAACAACTTGCTGGTTGTCCTGTTGTGGCTGTTGGTTATTGTAATTGTTGTTGAAGTTGTTGTTATAGTTTCTTTGCTGTCCTTGCTGGTATTGATAATTATTTCTTGGTTGCCCAAACTGGTTGTTTTGAAAGTTTCTTGGTTGATTGCACTCCCTTGCAAAATGTCCAGGTTGTTGACTATTGTAGCATATGGCTTTTGACTTGTTAGAACCTATTCTTTCATTTTGACCTGACACAAGAGACCTTCCAGTCCTGTTGAACAATCTCTTGCTCCTCAATGCCAACATAGCAGCTTGCCATTTTAATTCTATGTCCTCTAGATTATTCGCATCTATTTGCTCAAGATCATCTTGAACAACACTAGTATGAATCATGTTCTTGGCAACAAAGGCATTGTAGGAATCTGTGAACATAGAAAACAAGGCTTGGTATTCACTTTCTTGACTAGAATTATCACCACCATAAGGTGTATGCCCACTGGCCATTGAGGCAGAGTCAGTATCATCAATTAGTTGGACATTGAACCTTGATTGTCCACCCTGGTTACTTGAACTTCCAGCAACAAAACCCATTGGTGTATCACCACCATGTTCACTTGGTTCTTCAATAATTGGAATTTGTTGTTGGCTTTTTGTAGACAAGTTACCCACTGGTGCAATGAGTGCATTTGACACTTGGAAACAAGGTTTTTCCTCCTTACTCATCTCATTCTCAATCATCTCTATCTCAGTTGCTTACAAGAAGCATATAACATCATTAAGCTTGAGTGCATCATAATTTGGTTTCTGCCTGATGAATTTGCTGGAAGTATACCATTCTATTGATAAAGATGATAGCAACTTTGTGTTCAAGTAAGAATCAGTCACCACATAATCAGTTGTCCTGATTTCATTGAAAATGGTCAGGAACCTTTCCAAGACAGACTACAGTCTTTCACCATCTTTATACTTGAATCGGTCAAGTTTTTGCTTCAGCCTCTCTTTCTTAATGTTCTTCAATTCTGAATTGCCTTAAAACATTTCTAACAAGGCATCATACATGGCTTTAGCAGTTTGATGGTGAGAAACCTTTGTCACAATCTCCAAAGATAACCCCAATTTCAGCATGGCTAGTTCTCTATCATCAACCTTCTTCATCCTAGCTTCAACAGTAAGGTTGTTGTTTGTTCCATCAGCTACATAGGGTCCATTCTTGATAGAATGCCACATCTCTTAATCGTTGTAGCAGACTACAACTTCAAAAAGCACTTTCCATTTTATGAAGTTCTCATGTCCGTACAATTTGGTAATTTTGTTAGTTGACACTTCTTTCTCATCATGTCCAGACATCTTTTTGAGATTTGAAATATATTTGAAAAACAGAGAAAAAATTGACAAACTTAGACAAATTTTAAAAACTCTTTTGAAAAGTTATCAGATTTGTGGATGAAATCCTCAGATCTGATATATATGGTCAAATAAGAGCAAGATCTATAATAAACATGAAAACTTTAATGTAAATAAGAGAAAGAAGATACCAAATATTGCAGATCTGGAAAGAAATGAAGAAACAAGATGGCTGGGGTCACAAATCAATCAAACAGTGATAAGCTGACATCATTCTTCATCTTCAAATCAACAATAATCAGCAACCGTTCTTCACCCAAACAGCAGACACAAGCTCATATACCACTTTTCGGTCCCGTATATATCGCTCACAATACCAATGTCGTAACCCACACGGTTAGGTGCTGACAAGAAGGTCAAAGACTTGCTATATAGGGTAAGAACAATAACGTATTAACGGCGAAAACACTAACACATTAAATTTTGCTTGAGACACACAAATGAAAAAACACAGACTGTAACTCAAAAGATTTCAATTTATAGAAAAAATAATACAAACGAATATCAATCAGGGTTTCAGAATGGAATAATTTATCCGTACGTGATAAAGACAGCCGCCACACTCAATTTCAGGAATAATATTGTAACATCCTACTTTCGGTTATAATAATAAAGTAAATTTCGTCTATATTATAGTGGGTCGTTATCGGTTTAGATAAACAGAACACGAGTTGGGCTAGTGTTGGGTAAATGCGTATGGGTTATGGACTTGGGTTATGAAAGAAAGAAGGAGAGTCCATGGGCTTGAGCCTATGATCCATAAATATATAAACCTTTAATCACCCATTAATCATTCATTTCACACATATTCCATACACCATCAAAACACACACTTAAGCTTTCTCTCTAGACTCTTCCCTTCTCTAAACCGAAACCAAGAAGGAAACCGAGCACCGACCCAAGGTAGTACTAGTATGATGTTTTATTAACTTAAACTCGTTAGATATGGTCACGAAAGAAGACCCGACGCAGTTAAACCATTTAAGTCACGAGATCCAGATGGAATCGGGTATAAACCGAACCTAAGATGAGCTTAGGGATCACCCTAACCCAGATCTGGATCGAACGGGACGAAAAACAGTGAAAAATGAGTTAAAACTCGTTTTCCCGGTGAATCCACGGCTTTCCGGCGGCAGCATCGGAAAGGCGGCGTGTACGAGGAAGGGAATGTGTCACACCCTCAAAATCCACTAACGGAGTTTTACCGTCAGAGGGTGTGAACTAACAGGATCGGAATCATCAGTTATAATCAAACCATAAAAACGTTTAAATGAAAATAAGTGCGGAAGCGTAAAACCCAAGAAACAATGTTACGTCACGCAGGACGATTTAAAACCAATGATAACAGTTAAAAGTAAGTTTGCGTAGTTAAAAGTTTTTCAAGCAATGCATGTTCCTAAACCGCGCGCCCGCCTCGGCTACCTGAGAATAACATACTAAAAGTGTCAACACAAGGTTGGTGAGTTCACAAGTTATATAAAAATAAATCGATTAGCGTTTGCGTTCAGCGTTTTGCGTTACAGCGTTACAGCGTTTTGCGTTACAGCGTTTTGCGTTACCAGATAGTGTTATGTCAATTATATATCGATAGGTAGCTAGTCTATACAACAAGTATTACTAAGTGTTCGACACAGAAGCTGACTCGTTTATTAAGTGCCTTGTCACCAGGTCCTCCAGACCATGGTACGTGTTAGCCAAAAATACACCCGCTCGACCTCCAGTCGAGTTTAGCGTTGGGTGGGGTTTGTCAAACCCAGTAGTACTACTCAACAGTGACTCGCTATTCAAAATATTAACCGGTTCGATGTGTAGGACTTCAAATATTTCGTTTGCCACTTAGCCTTTACAAGTGATATATAATTTATAACAAAATCTTAAATGCGTTGTGGAGTATGTTATCTCCCCCAAGTGAAAAGCGTTTGAAAACAGTTTAAAGAGGGGAAAGTGAAACTCACTGTTTGCGAAGAATTTCCAAAATTAAATCACCAAGATGCGCGTCACCGAAAAACTCTCTATAGCGTTCTAAAACAATAAAGAGATTTTTCTAAGTGTCGGATTATTATCGAGTCTCTAGACCCGGCACATAATACCTATGCACATAACATGTTTCGTGTTTCGTTTATGAATCGTGTGTGACTTTAACCAGCGTATTTGTGACACATTACATGTGTAAGCAATCATATACGTGTCATATATTCATAAAGTACCTCACTATCAATTATTCCCCGTAAGGGCATTTTGGTCAACAAATAACAATTAACTAGCCATTATTCCCCATGAGGGCAATTTGGTCAAATCATGGCAATCAATTAGCAATTATTCCCCGAAGGGTATTTTGGTCAAAACATAACAATTATATAGCAAGTATCATGTTTCATGCATTTTTACACAACTCAGCAGCTAGTTTCACCGAGACAGAAATCCTACTAGAAAGGTTGTACTATTTCACCGATCATAGCATTTCAATTAATTTACCAAAAATCATCACAGAAGCAAATATGTCTTAGGTTTCCAGAACATATTTTATTATATTTTTATTCCACATAGTTTTCTCACAATCATCAAATCATTACAGCAAACTCATAACAGTCAAATTCATGCGCAACAGAATGTTGTTTGCAATTTCCGTTAAAAGAAAAATCCAATAAATGGAAGACTACTTGGGTTAGGTTCCTAACTCAATAAGTCAACTTTCAG
Organism: Bidens hawaiensis; assembly: GCF_021521415.1. Classification (NCBI taxonomy): domain Eukaryota; kingdom Viridiplantae; phylum Streptophyta; class Magnoliopsida; order Asterales; family Asteraceae; genus Bidens; species Bidens hawaiensis. The sequence continues at coordinate 112,775 of NW_027505088.1, read as the reverse complement.
AAGTGGAACCAACCCAATTGGTCTCGTAGTTCATGAGATATAACATTTACAACACAACCTAACATCAGGTCTAACAGCTCAGCTTTGCACAATGTTTTTGTAAAATCATAAAAGTTTACTTCTACTTGTCCAAAAATTACAAGTTTATACTTTATAGAAACTAGACTCAACCTAGTTAACTGAGTACCAATAATCTCAACCAAAATTTCACATTTACACTTCGTTACAGTCACTTAAACATCATATACACATTCTGTCCAGAAACTGTTTGCATCCAAACTCAATATATTAACAACCTATGAACTATCATGCATTCATATAACACTCTAGACTCCATAAACACCATCCATGCACATCAATTACCCATTACATACATGATTAGGGTTTTTGTTTGAACTCAAACCATAGACACAACAATTAACATGCAACAACATTCAATCTAGTTATCAAATCATTATCCAATCAACAACAAATCATATTAACTATACATACATGAAATCGGTCAAGCTAGGGTTTTCAATTAAACCATTAAACATCAAAATCAAGTAACAAGGATGTAAAGGATGATCAATTATACCTTCCTAGCACCTAGTTTTTCAATCAAAAGCTTGAATTGAGGGTTGTAGGTGTGTGTATAGTGGACGGCAGCCAAGGAGCAAGGGGAGGGGGTTTGCGATCGGAAGTAGGAAGAAAGAATAATAATAGTTAGGGTTAATTGTTAAGGATATATTTATAGAAAACTATGTTACACTTTGGCCCCTCCACTTCCAAGTATTACTTTTTCCTAGCTTAAACTAACTTAGTTCTTGTTTCTTGTCTAGAATTGCATACAATATAAGCAAGTAACACATATGTTAACTACTAATTATCACATAATTATTATGTTGACGTTTTTTTCGTTTATTCATCAACCGTTTGCGTCAACTCGTTTGCGTTTCGGTGCAACTCCCGAAAGACTACACATGTAGTAAGTGTTAAGCGTCATTTAAACCCTAGTTTAAATGTTATGAAGTGTGCGTCATAGATTTAGTGATCCTAAGTTTGAATTGACGGAGTTGAATTAACGGAGTTAACCTGAAATTGACGATTGTCACATCATTCCCATGTTGAAGAATTTTTGTCCCGAAAATTTAAGTCAAGTCGTGATGAGTGTCTGAAAAAGTAAGAAAAATTTTCAATTTGTCATATCATCCCCTAGTAGAAAGAAATTTCGTCCCGAAATTTAATTCATACCTCCGGTGATGTCTGAGGGTTTGCCGGGTTTCGCGGTTTTCTGTGTTTGGTTAGCCCTTCAAAAAGGTGAGGATACTTTTTCATCATTTGATCCTCGCGTTCCCACGTGAACTCCGGTCCACGTCTCGAGTTCCAACGAACCTTAACGATTGGAATTTTGCTGTGCTTGAGCGTTTTGGTTTCCCAATCCAAAACCTCGACTGGTTCCTCAATGAAACGTAAATGTTCATCAACTTGCAGTTCCTCCAAAGGGACTACTTGGGTTTCATCGGATAGGCATTTCTTCAAATTGGACACGTGGAATACATTGTGTACGCCACCGAGTTCCATTGGGAGGTCCAGTCGGTACGCCACCGGACCAATGCACTCAGTTATCCGGTAAGGACCAACATATCGTGGGTTGAGTTTGTTTCGCTTACCAAAGCGAACCACACCTTTCCAAGGTGAGAATTTGAGTAACACTCGATCGTTCACTTGAAATTCGAGAGGTTTTCGGCGTTTGTCGGCGTAACTCTTTTGGCGATCTCGTGCTGCTGCCATGCGATTTCGGATTTGGACAATCTTTTCCGAAGTTTCGAGTACCAGTTCCGGACCAGCGATTTGGCTTTCACCCACCTCTGCCCAGCAGAGTGGTGATCGACACTTCCGTCCGTACAGCGCTTCAAACGGCGCTGCTTTAATACTTGCGTGGTAGCTGTTATTATACGAAAACTCTACCAAAGGTAAGTGAGGTTCCCAACTTTTTCCGAAATCCAATACGCAGGCACGCAACATATCCTCCAGGGTCTGAATAGTTCGTTCACTTTGCCCATCCGTCTGAGGATGGTATGCTGTGCTCATATCAAGACGGGTGCCTAGCGCGCTTTGCAGCGACTTCCAAAAGTGCGACGTGAAACGAGAATCTCGATCGGAAATGATCGAGACAGGCACTCCGTGTCTAGACACCACTTCTTTCATGTAAACACGAGTTAGTCTTTCCATTTTGTCCGATTCCTTAATCGCTAGGAAGTGTGCAGACTTAGTCAACCGGTCAACGATCACCCAGATGGTATCGCATCCCGTCGGTGTCTTAGGTAAACCCGTAATAAAATCCATTGAGATGTGTTTCCATTTCCACATTGGGAGTTCCGGTTGTTGCAGTAGACCAGATGGTTTCTGGTATTCTATTTTGACTCTGGCACAAGTCAAGCATTTGCTTACGTAGGTGGCAATGTCGGCTTTCACGTTTGGCCACCAGTAAAGTGCCTTTAAATCATGATACATTTTATCTGAGCCAGGGTGGATAGAATATCGGGACTTATGTGCTTCGTCCATCACTAGAGTTCTCAACTCTCCGAACCGTGGAACCCAAATCTGGTTCTCAAAATATCGGACCCCGTCCGATCTGGTTTCAAGTTGCTTTCTCATACCCCGCATGAGTTCTGATGGAAGATTATCATCTTTCAAAGCTTCAAGTTGCGCATCGCGAATCTGATTGGGTAAGCTGGCATGAATCGTGAGTTGCAATGCTCTCACCCGTCTGGCTTTATCTGTTTCTTTTCTGCTGAGGGCGTCGGCCACTACATTGGCCTTGCCAGGGTGGTACTTGATGGCACAATCGTAATCTTTGAGCAGCTCGACCCAACGGCGCTGTCGCATGTTCAGCTCCTTCTGATCGTAGATATGTTGGAGACTCTTGTGGTCGGTGTAAATGGTAAACTTGGTACCGTACAAGTAATGCCTCCATATCTTAAGAGCAAACACCACAGCTCCGAGTTCCAAATCATGGGTCGTGTAGTTCTTCTCGTGAACCCGTAGTTGTCGAGAGGCGTAGGCTATAACCTTCTAGAGTTGCATCAGCACACAACCGAGACCTTGTATAGATGCGTCACAGTGTACCTCAAAATTTTCCGTTCCCTCGGGGAGGGCTAGAATAGGGGCGCTACAAAGTTTGGTTTTCAACAATTGAAAAGCGGATTCTTGCGCGTCACCCCAATTGTACTTAGTGCCTTTGTGAGTCAAAGCGGTGAGGGGTTGAGCAATCTTTGAAAATCCCTCGATGAAATGCCGGTAGTAGCCGGCCAGTCCTAGGTATTGCCGCACCTCAGTCGGAGTCTTAGGTGCTTCCCAGTTTTTGATGGCCTCTACCTTACCGGGATCGACATGGATACCATTCTCGTTGATCACATGTCCTAAAAAGTGAACCTCGCGAAGCCAAAATTCACATTTCGAGAGTTTAGCATACAGTTGTTCCTTCTTCAATAATTCCAAAATTAACCTCAAGTGCTCTTCATGGTCAGCCTCGTTATTGGAGTAGACGAGAATATCATCAATGAAAACAATCACAAACTTGTCGAGGTACGCCTTGCATACTCGATTCATGAGATCCATAAATACGGCTGGTGCGTTGGTTAGGCCAAAAGGCATAACCGAAAACTCGTAGTGACCATACCGTGTTCTGAAAACCATCTTTGAGATATCTTCTTCGCGCACTCTTAGTTGGTGGTAACCGGATCGCAGATCGATCTTCGAGTAGTAACTCGATCCTTGAAGCTGGTCAAACAAATCATCTATTCGGGGTAAAGGATAACGGTTCTTGACTTTCACCTTGTTCAACTCCCGGTAGTCGATGCACATTCGGAAAGTCCCGTCTTTCTTTCGGACAAACAAGACAGGGGCTCCCCACGGCGATGAGCTAGGTCGGATAAAACCCTTATCCAACAAATCTTGCAACTTAGTGGACAGTTCATGAAGCTCCGCCGGTGCGAGCCGATACGGGGCTCGTGCTATGGGTGCTGCACCGGGTGTCAACTCGATTTGAAATTCGACTTGACGAATAGGAGGGAGTCCAGGAAAATCCTCCGGGAAAACTTCCGGAAAGTCTTGCACAACCGGTATATCTTCAATTCGTTTCTCCTTCGCGGGTTTCTCAACGATCTGCGCCAAAATTGCTGGTTGACCCTTTCGTAGATACTTCTGCGCCTTCATAAGGGTAATGATGCTGGTGGTCATGCCGCTCCTCTCACCTTGGACCGAAATGATCTCGCCGGAAGGGGTAGTAACGTGAACTATCTTGTCGTGACATATAATCTCCGCTCGGTTCTCGGATAACCAGTCCATGCCGACAACGACATCGAAACTACTAAGCGTAAAAGGAATAAGGTCGATATCAAAGACATGACCTGATAGTTTTAACTTACATCCCGCAAGTACATGAGTCGTTACTATAGTCTTACCGTCAGCTAATTCAACAGGAAACTAAGCATCTAACGGAGTTGGAGTTAAGTCTAAGAGTTGACTAAAGGCTTTCGACACAAAACTCCTATCAGCTCCAGTGTCAAATAATACAGAAGCAAAACAATCGTTTACAGGGAACTTACCAGTCACCACGTGCGGATCATTGTGGGCTTGACCCGACCCAATCACAAAAGCTCTTCCCTTGCCATTGCTTCCAGCATTACTGCCACTTCCATTACCCCCATTGTTGTCGTTCTGTTTCAGCTTGGGACAATCCTTCCTGAAGTGACCTTCCTGCCCACATTCGTAACATCCCTTCGTCGTCATAGGCGGTTTAGGAGCACCCGTTGCCGCAAGGTCTCCTCTACACTCCTTCGCCTGGTGACCCATCTTTCCGCATCTCTGACACTTGACACGGTTACACGGGCCAACATGATGATAGTTGTACCTATTGCACTTCGGATATTTCCCAGCATATCCGCTTGAACCCTGCCCGCTACCGTTGTTATTGTTGTTGTGACTTTGATTGTTAAAGCTCCGAGTGAATTCAGGCTTACAGTAGTGTTGTTGCGGTGGGAGGTTCGAGGACGAGGATCTGGTGTTGTCAAACTTCCTCTTTCCGCTGCTCGGGTTGCTGTTGCTGTTGTTGTCGTTACTCGGGTTGTCACGGGCTTTAGTAGTTGAACCCCTAGGTGGTAACGCACCTTGGGTCACAGCCTGATCCGTCAGTTTGTGAGCTAAACGGATCACTTGTTGAAACGTGGCTGGTCTGGAAGACGTCACCATGCCCTGAATCTGCGGTGCTAACCCATCAATGTACATTTCAATCCTCTTACTCGGCGGATCCACCATCCGCGGACACATCCCAGCCAACTCGTGAGAACGGGTGGTGTAGGCTTCGATTTCTGAGCCCACCATCTTCAGTGACCAAAATTCCGACTCTAACTTTGAAATCTCTTCTCTCAGACAGTACTCCTCTCGCATCATGTTTTTGAATTCCCCTCAGTTCATAGCATTAGCCAGTTCCAATCCAAGGATCTGCACGTTTGAATTCCACCAAGTGAGGGCAGAATCCTCAAGTGTTCCAGCAGCAAATTTGACCCTACTGGCAGGGGGACAATTGCACATCTCATATGCCGACTCGGCCTTCTCAGCCCAACGCAGGAAGCCTATAGCTCCCTCAGTGCCCTTAAACGTACTGGGCTTGCAGTCAAGGTAGTTCTTGAAGGTACACGTTCCAATTGGACCTCCAGCTTGGTTCTGAATATGTGCAGCTAAAGCGGCCGCCGCATGGTCGTTCAGCAAAGTTTGGAGTTCAGCTGCAGTCAGGTTGATGTTACCACGACCGTGTCTAGATGTCATCGTCTGAGGACACCTCTGAGTGTGCCTCCTCCTCAGCCGGTTCTTCCTCCAGTTCTTCTTCAGGCTCTGCCTCAGGCTCGGCCTCAGGTTCTGCCTCAGGTTCGGCTACGTTCTGAGCAAGTTGCATTTGTAAGACATCACAACGCTCTAGAGCTATCTCGGTTTGGGTCCTTGCTACCTGGAGCTGCTTTTGCAAGTCTATCATATCAGCTTGCATCTTCATCATAATTTTCATCTGTTGATCACTAGCCTCTTGCATTTCCTTCATTGCCGCTGCCATGCGGGCAATCTCCTCCTTAGTCTCGGTTCCGTCTTTTAACAATCCAGAAACGTTCGCTCTCGTATAGCGCATGTAACCCACGTCACGCTCCAAACATGAAACAACAGCTGCGAGAACTCGCTCTACAGGTTCGGTTATGGGTGGTAGGGTGTTGGGATAAGCAGGATGGTTCGGGTGAGGCAACGGAGGAACTTGTTCGCGATAGACCATACGTCTGATCATGTTAGGGTACCAATCCCAGCTAACGTCGTTTTCGTATATGCCTCCGGATAAGCGGTACCTCTTCGGTGCGGGAGTTTCTAGTTCCGGGACTACTCGGGGTGGCGATGCGGTAGGTAACTGCGTTCCTTCCCATGAGCAAGCGTCATCGAATCGGATGATGATGAGGGTGGCGTCGTTATTCCTACAGGTATGCGCGCGCGTATGAGTGAAAGAGGTAAAGAGATAGGATAACAAAGACTACACAAATCTATGCAGTGCGTATCATTATAACTAATGGGTCGTCGCGGTTATAGTCTAGTATGCATGCAGCTTCTAGTTCGCTATAACCAATGGCTCTGATACCAATCTGTCACACCCTCAAAATCCACTAACGGAGTTTTACCGTCAGAGGGTGTGAACTAACAGGATCGGAATCATCAGTTATAATCAAACCATAAAAACGTTTAAATGAAAATAAGTGCGGATGCGAAAAACCATAGAAACAATGTTACGTCACGCAGGACGATTTAAAACCAATGATAACAGTTAAAAGTAAGTTTGCATAGTTAAAAGTTTTTCAAGCAATGCATGTTCCTAAACAGCGCGCCCGCCTCGGCTACCTGAGAATAACATACTAAAAGTATCAACACAAGGTTGGTGAGTTCACAAGTTATATAAAAATAAATCGTTTAGCGTTTGCGTTCAGCGTTTTGCATTACAGCATTTTGCGTTACAGCGTTACAGCGTTACAGCGTTTTGCGTTACAGCGTTTTGCGTTACCAGATAGTGTTATGTCAATTATATATCGATAGGTAGCTAGTCTATACAACAAGTATTACTAAGTGTTCGACACCGAAGCTGACTCGTTTATTAAGTGCCTTGTCACCAGGTCCTCCTGACCATGGTACGTGTTAGCCAAAATTACACCCGCTCGACCTCCAGTCGAGTTTAGCGTTGGGTGGGGTTTGTCAAACCCAGTAGTACTACTCAACAGTGACTCGCTATTCAAAATATTAACTGGTTCGATGTGTAGGACTTCAAATGATTCGTTTGCCACTTAGCCTTTACAAGTGATATATAATTTATAACAAAATCTTAAATGCGTTGTGGAGTATGTTATCTCCCCCAAGTGAAAAGCGTTTGAAAACAGTTTAAAGAGAGGAAAGTGAAACTCACTGTTTGCGAAGAATTTCCCAAATTAAATCACCAAGATGCGCGTCACCGAAAAACTCTCTCAAGCGTTCTAAAACAATAAAGAGATTTTTCTAAGTGTCGGAATATTATCGAGTCTCTAGACCCGGCACATAATACCTATGCACATAACATGTTTCGTGTTTCGTTTGTGAATCGTGTGTGACTTTAACCAGCGTATTTGTGACACATTACATGTGTAAGCAATCATATACGTGTAATATATTCATAAAGTACCTCACTATCAATTATTCCCCGTAAGGGCATTTTGGTCAACAAATAACAATTAACTAGCCATTATTCCCCATTAGGGAAATTTGGTCAAATCATGGAAATCAGTTAGCAATTATTACCCGCAAGGGTATTTTGGTCAAAACATAACAATTATATAGCAGGTATCATGTTTCATGCATTTTTACACAACTCAGCAGCTAGTTTCACCGAGACAGAAATCCTACTAGAAAGATTGTACTATTTCACTGATCATAGCATTTCAATTAATTTACCAAAAATCATCACAGAAGCATATATGTCTTAGGTTTCCAGAACATATTTTATTATATTTTTATTCCACATAGTTTTCTCACAATCATCAAATTATTACAGCAAACTCATAACAGTCAAATTCATGCGCAACAGAATGTTATTTGCAATTTCCATTAAACGAAAAATCCAATAAATGCAAGACCACTTGGGTTAGGTTCCTAACTCAATAAGTCAACTTCCAGAAGTGGAACCAACCCAATTGGTCTCGTAGTTCATGAGATATAACATTTACAACACAACCTAACAGCAGGTCTAACAGCTCAGCTTTGCACAACGTTTTTGTAAAATCATAAAAGTTTACTTCTACTTGTCCAAAAATTACAAGTTTATACTTTATAGAAACTAGACTCAACCTAGTTTACTGTAGTACCAATAATCTCAACCAAAGTTTCACGTTTACAATTCGTTACAGTCACTTAAACATCATATACACATTCTGTCCAGAAACTGTTTGCATCCAAACTCAATATATTAACAACCTATGAACTATCATGCATTCATATAACACTCTAGACTCCATAAACACCATTCATGCACATCAATTACCCATTACATACATGATTAGGGTTTTTGTTTGAACTCAAACCATAGACACAACAATTAACATGCAACAACATTCAATCTAGTTATCAAATCATTATCCAATCAACAACAAATCATATTAACTATACATACATGAAATCGGTCAAGCTAGGGTTTTCAATTAACCCATTAAACATCAAAATCAAGTAACAAGGATGTAAAGGATGATCAATTATACGTTCCTAGCACCTAGTTCTTCAATCAAAAGCTTGAATTGAGGGTTGTAGGTGTGTGTATAGTGGACGGCAGCCAAGGAGCAAGGGGAGGGGGTTTGCGATCGGAAGTAGGAAGAAAGAATAATAATAGTTAGGGTTAATTGTTAAGGATATATTTATAGAAAACTATGTTACACTTTGGCCCCTCCACTTCCAAGTATTACTTTTTCCTAGCTTAAACTAACTTAGTTCTTGTTTCTTGTCTAGCATTACATACAATATAAGCAAGTAACACATATGTTAACACCTAATTATCACATAATTATTATGTTGACGTTTTTTTCATTTATTCATCAACCGTTTGCGTCAACTCGTTTGCGTTTCGGTGCAAATCCCGAAAGACTACACATGTAGTAAGTGTTAAGCGTCATTTAAACCCTAGTTTAAATGTAATGAAGTGTGCGTCATAGATTTAGTGATCCTAGGTTTGAATTGACGGAGTTGAGTTAACGGTGTTAACCTGAAATTGACAATTGTCACAGAATGTCAGAGAATCTTTCTGACATTCTCTAACCTAACCCTAGTTCGCTAATGGAAATTTAGCGAATTAAGGGTGATTCGCTAGCTGATTCGTCTATGGGAACATAACGAACTAGCTACAGTTCGTGTTCAATTCGTTAAGGGGAAAGGATGACGAATCACCCTGGATTCGTTATAGCCAGTTCGTTAGAAGAGATAACGAATTAGATTGACTAATTCGTTATATGGACTGGTTCGCTATGGACTTATTCGTTAAGGAGTCCAGTTCATTAAAGGGTTCAATTCGTTATAAGAACCAGTTCTCTAGGATAAGGCAGGTCATTAAGAATCAGTAACGAATTAGAAGTTTGATAAATGACAAGAACAGTCCCTGGACTTAGAAAAGATTGATTTAATTACAAAGAAGCCCTTGGACTTTCAAGTTAGCCAATTAATTAATGATTCAAAATTCTAATGGAAAATGTGTTAAGACGGTTAATGGAAATAAAATTTTTCCAAGCTGACCTGGCAGCTCGACCCCAGCCAGGGGCGTTGCCCCTGGACCCCATTCGTTGTGGTAATATAAAGATAGAAATACGATATGAGTAGTAATAGTTAATTGATACATGTAATTATTATACAGTTAGTCGTGCACAACTCAAGAAAGGAATTACGATTAACGGTGAACGTAATCGCATTCAGGTGAGTTTCTAGCCCCATTCCTTATTATGTTTTCGAGGCTGTGTGCATACTCAATGTGATTAGTTAATACACTTATCCTAAGTGATAAGTGTATGCCATATATGTATTATGTAAAATGTATGAATGATTTCTTGTCGGTACATAAACGATCTTCGGAATTGCATGTATTGCCAGGAAATGGGTGATGTTATATGTATGTTGTAAGATGAAGAATGAATGATGTATGTATGTGCGAAACTTACGATTTTGTATATAGAAAGTATGTTAAGGAGGTATGGAAGAAAGGGTACCGGACCCTAATAATATTCGAGGATGGAGGGTACCGGACCCTAATAATATCCGAGGATGAAGGGTGACCGGACCCTAATAATATCCGAGGATGAAGGGTGACCAGACCCTAATAATATCCGAGGATGAAGGGTGACCGGACCCTAATAATACCCGAGGATGAAGGGTGACCGGACCCTAATAATATCCGAGGATGAAGGGTACCGGACCCTAATAATATCCGAGGATGGAGGGTACCGGACCCTACTAATATCCGAGGTATGTAGGGCGAATGCTCTTTATAACGTAAGGATAGTTATGTATGTGTATGAAAGATTGATGGACAGGTTAAGTATATAATGCGTACCTTCGGGCACGTATATGTGTATGTAAAGTAAGTTATGTGATTAACTAGAACTCACTCAGCGTAGCTGACTTTTAGTATGCACGTAGGCAAATAGGTTGAGACAGCTCGCGTGATTGAAGACACATGGCATGGAATCGAAGATACTGGCATCTCGAAGAAATGTTGTGATGTTTTAAAGACTATGTGTTGTTTTAAATGACTATGAGTGCTTTATAAGACAAGATTTGGAGGTTATGTAAGATAATATGGTTGGAGTTTTATATTCCGCGTAATGTTTTAATTAACTCTGATTTGTAGAACTGTGTTTATGAGTAAATCCAACACCAAAGTAGGGCTACCGGTAACGGGGCCTTACAAGTTTGTATCAGAGCAAAGTTCGAGAGATTTAAGCATCCTACATGCTTAGACTTGAACAGAGAATGTGATTAAAGTAAGAAAAAAAAAGAAGATGCTAATTCGAGATAGCCATGTGTCACTTAAGCAAGCTCAGTAACGGTAAAGTGTATGATTAAATATGTATGTAAATGTTAGCTTAATTGCTAAAGAAATAATATGTGAATGCTAGGGATAGGATTAAATTGATTGTTCGATTGGTTAACTGTTTAGAGTAGAACCAGCACAAATAGACTCATAAGAGGAAGTGTATAAGACACGGAAAGTAACGTGATCAGCTAATCACAGCTGGCCACTGTTATTACCTATTAGCCTTACTACCTTGTACTAAATAGTTTCTTGAGTGATGACGTTGGTGTTTTCCTTTCCAGAATACGATGGCTGGATCTAGGGCAGTTGTTGGAGAAAGAGGCCGCACTGGACGTCGTGGTAGGCCTCGTCGTGTCCAACGACCTTCGTTAGAAACAGCTTCCAACACCGGAGCTGAAGGAAGCGCAGCCGGAAGAAACCCTGAGAACAATGAAGGGGTCCAACTCGATCCCTTAATCCAAGCAGCTATTGTTCAAGCTGTGGCCACTGCGGTAAAGAACATGAACCCGGAGAGGTCTGCTGGAGATCGTGAAAGAACAGCTGAAGGAGTAGGAGGAGATGGTAGGAAAGAGGATGAAGGAGAAAGAGAGGCCTCAATTGAGGTTAAGTCTGTGAAGATTGATGATAAAAAGAGGGGCCGAGGTGGGTGCAACTATAAGTCCTTTAAGGGTTGTGACCCGCCGAAACTGACTGGATTGGGAGACGCAATCGCTACCCTTCAATGGATAACCGCCATGGATAGAATTATCTACATTAGCGAGTGTCGTCCCGATCAAGCTGTCGGTTATGCCACCCAATCATTTGATGAGGAGGCGATGTATTGGTGGGAAAGTGTGGAGCAGAGGAAGACTCGGGACGAGATTCAGGCCATGAAGTGGGAGGATCTGAAGGAGTTAGTGATGAAGAGGTTCTGTGCTGACGCCGAGGTTGAGAGGGCGGAGATGAAGTTTCTGAACCTGAAGGCCGGGACGATGACACATCGTGAGTATACTACCGAGTTCAACTGAATGTCTAGGTTGGTACCCGATATGGTTAACACTGAGGCTAAGAGGATCAAGTGTTATGTGAGAGGATTGCCATAGAAAGTCCGCAAGCTAGTCAGGACAAGTAAACCTGCTACCTTTGACTCTGCCGTCGAGCTCGCAGAGATGGTTTATGCAGACCTGGCTACGGATGATATTGTGGTGGAAGAAGAGAATAAAGATAAGAAGTGGGTCAACGTCAAGCGACCGGCTACTCAGTTATGGAACTCTAAAGACAAGAAGCAGAAGGTGTGGGAGAGAAAGACGTGCAAGACGTGTGGGAAGGTGAACCGTGGAGAGTGCAAGTGGGGCACTGGTTTGGATGTGTGTCACAAGTGTGGAAAGGCTCATGGTGGAGAGTGTAGGCTTGGGACAAATGCCTGTTATATGTGTGGGAAGATGGGGCACTATGCTAATGAGTGTGATGTAAAACCAGCATGCTACAAGTGTGGTAAGACGGGTCATATGGCAAGGGAGTAAACTGATGGTGGAGCTAGAGGTAGTGGAAAGAAAGATACCGACCAAACTAGGCCAAGGACTAGAGCCTACATGCTGACCCAGGAATAGGCCAAATAGATTCCGGATGTTGTGACTGGTACGTTTTAAGTAAACGGTATTTCTGCTTCAGTATTATTTGATTCGGGTGCGAATAGAAGTTTCGTAGCTACACCGTTTGGTAAATTAGCTAAAATGAAATGTTGCCGAGTGTGTGAAACTTTTATAGTAGAAACTGCTAGTGATACTTCGGTTAAAATAATGAAAATGGTTAAACACTGTAAGATAGAGTTAGAGGGACATGAGTTCCCTGTTACTTTGTATGACTGAGATTGATGGTTCGATGTGGTTTTGGGAATGGATTGGTTATCTTAGTTTGAAGCTCAGATAGTATGTAAGAGTAGGATAATAAGGTTAAAGTCTTTGGATGGTAGTGCGGTGACGGTTTATGGTGATAAGGAAAGCTCTGGGCTTAATGTCATTTCGATGATAAAAGCCGAGGGTTTGTTAAGGCGAGGGTGTGGTGCCTACCTGGCGTATGTTGTCAACGCTACGGCCGAGACGAAAGAGATGAAGAATGTTCCTATCGTGTGCGACTACCCAGAAGTATTCCCTGAGGATCTTCCGGGGTTGCCACCGGAGCGAGAGATAGAATTTCAGATAGATTTAGTACCAGGAGCCCAACCCGTCGCGAAAGCGCCTTACCGTCTAGCACCATCCGAGATGAAAGAATTGATGTCCCAACTGCAAGAACTCCTCGACAAGGGTTTTATTAGACCAAGTGTTTCCCCGTAGGGCGCACCAGTGTTATTCGTGAAGAAGAAGGATGGAAGCATGAGAATGTGCATAGACTATCGCGAGTTGAATAAGCTTACGGTAAAGAATAGATATCCTTTGCCAAGGATTGATGATATGTTCGACCAACTGCAAGGTTCAAGTTGATTCTCACGAATAGATCTTAGATCAGGCTATCATCAATTGAAGGTGAAGAGGGCAGACATCCCTAAGATAGCGTTTTGAATGCGGTATGGACACTACGAGATCCTCGTGATGTCATTCGGTCTAACAAATGCTCCTGCAGTATTTATGAACATGATGAATAGGGTGTGTCTGCCAATGTTGGATAAATAGTTATTGTCTTCATCGACGATATATTGATTTATTCAAAGAGTGAGTCTGATCATGCTGAGCACCTGAAAGAGGTATTGGAGACTCTTAAGAAAGAAAAGTTGTATGCTAAGTTTTCAAAATGCGCGTTCTGGTTGCGAGAAGTACAATTTCTAGGTCACGTGATTAATCCTGAAGGGATTACCGTTGACCCAGCTAAGATTGAAGCGATAACAAATTGGAAGACTCCACAGAATCCGACTGATATACGAAGCTTCCGAGGGTTAGCTGGCTACTATAGGAGATTCATCGAAGGTTTCTCCAAGATAGCCGCGCCGTTGACCGGTATGACCCGAAAGTCGATAGTGTTCAGTTGGGGTAAGTTTCAAGAAGAAGCTTTTCAGGAGTTAAAGAAGAGACTCACACAAACTCCAATCCTTGCTTTACCCGATGGTGACGAGGACTTGGTTGTTTGTACTGATGCTTCGCATCGTGGGTTAGGTTGCATGTTGATGAAACGAGGAAAGGTGATAGCTTACGCGTCTAGACAATTGAAAGTCCATGAGAGTACTTATCCGACGCATTATTTAGAGCTACCAGCAGTAGTGCATGCTCTCAAGATATGGATACATTATCTGTATGGTACTAAGTGTACCATTTACACAGATCACAAGAGTTTAAAGTACTTCTTCGAGCAGAAGGAATTGAACATGAGACAGAGGAGATGGTTGGAGTTGATTAAGGATTAGGACTGCGACATTAAGTACTATCCTGGTAAAGCTAATGTAGTCGTCGACGCGTCGAGCCGTAAGAATGAGGAAGTCCTTGCAATAGTGAAGTCATACCAGTTGATTATGAACTCAAGTCTGTTTGAAGAAATCATCAAAGTCCAGTCAGAAGTGCTGGTAGATGAAGGGCTAGTGAAGAAAGAAAGGATTTTCGGTCAGAATGGCTATTTGATGGAAAATACTCATGGTTTTAAGACTATGTTTGACCGTATGTGGATTCCACGCCATGGAGATCTCAGAGGTCGAATCTTAGATGAAGCTCATAAGTCATAATATTCGATTCATCCAGGAGCTACTAATATGTACCTAGATTTGAGAAGAGATTACTGGTGGCCAGGAATGAAAAACGATGTAGTGCATTATGTTAGTAAGTGCTTAACTTGTTTAAATGTCAAAGCCGAACATCAAAAGCCTTATGGGAAAATGCAACCGCTTGAGATACCTGAATGAAAATGGGAACACATTACTATGGATTTCATAACTAAGCTACCTCGTACAGCTAAGCATCATGATACCATCTGGGTGATAGTGGACCGTTTGACCAAAATTGCTCACTTTCTGCCCATACGAGAGGCCATCTCGTCAGAAACGTTAGCAAATTTATTCATAAAAGAGGTTGTGGCCAAGCATGGCGTGCCGTTATCGATCGTGTCCGATAGAAATACCCGATTTACTTCGAGGTTTTGGAAGAAGTTCCATGAAGTCATGGGAACAAGATTGAACATCAATACGGCGTATCATCCTCAAACGGATGGACAGTCTGAAAGGACGATCCAAACCCTTGAGGATATGCTGGTGCTTGTGTTTTAGACTTTGGAGGAAGTTGGGATGATCATCTGCATCTAGCAGAGTTCTCCTATAACAACAGCTACCATTCAAGTATTGGTATGCCACCGTTTGAGATGCTCTACGGTAGACGATGTAGGACCCCGGTGTGTTGGGGAGAAATTGGTCAGAAAGAGATGGGAAGCCTAGAAGTTGTGCAAGAAACCTTTTCGAAGTTCGATAAGATCAAGGCAAGAATGAAATCTGCTTAAGACAGACATAAGTCGTATGCTGATAAGCGGTGACGGCCGATTGAGTTTAACGTTGGTGACAATGTGATGCTCAAGGTCTCTCCTTGGAAAGGAATCATTCATTTTAGGAAGAGGGGAAAGTTGAGTCCGAGATACATTGGACCATTTAAGATATTAGATCGTGTGGGAGAAGTAGCTTATAAACTGGAATTGCCTGAAGAGTTAGAAGGAATTCACTCAACCTTCCATGTTTCTCATCTGAGAAAATGCCTAGCTGACGACACGTCTCACGTGCCATTGATGGACATTGATGTTGATAAACAACTGAATTACATCGAGCAACCGATCGAGATAGTTGATCGAAAGGAAAAGCAACTCCGTCGCAAGGCTATACCTTTAGTGAAAGTGATATGGAAGCATCGCAAGGGATCAGACGTTACATGGGAATCTGAGGAAGAGATGCACAAGTTTTATCCAGAATTGTTTTAGTAATAGATAGGTTTCGGGGACGAAACCTCTTTAAGGATGGAAGACTTGTAACATCCTACTTTCTGTTATAATAATAAAATAAATTTCGTCTATTTTAAAGTGGGTCGTTATCGGTTTAGATAAATAGAATACGAGTTGGGCTAGTGTTGGGTAAATGGGTATGGGTTATAGACTTGGGTTATGAAAGAAAGAAGGAGAGTCCATGGGCTTGAGCCCATGATCCCTAAATATATAAACCTTTAATCACCCATTAGTCATTCATTTCACACAAATTCCATACACCACCAAAACACACACTTAAGCTTTCTCTCTAGACTCTTCCCTTCTCTAAACCGAAACCAAGAAGGAAACTGAGCACCGACCCGAGGTAATACTAGTATGATGTTTTATTAACTTAAACTCGTTAGACATGGTCACGAAACGACGAGCCGATGCCGTTAAACCGTTTACGTCACGAGATCCGGATGGAATCGGGTTAAACCGAACCTAAGATGAGCTTAGGGATCACCCTAACCCAGATCTGGATCGAACGGGACGAAAACGGTGAAAAAGGAGTTAAGTTTTTCCGGTGAATCCGCGGCTTTCCGGTGGCGGCTCCGGAAAGGCGGCGTGTACGAGGAAGGGAATGTCAGAGAATGTTTCTGACATTCTCTAACCTAACCCTAGTTCGCTAAAGGAAATTTAGCGAATTAAGGGTGATTCGCTAGCTGATTCGTCTATTGGAACATAACGAACTAGCTACAGTTCGTGTTCAATTCGTTAAGGGGAAAGGATGACGAATCACCCTGGATTCGTTATAGCCAGTTCGTTTGAAGAGATAATGAATTAGATGGACTAATTCGTTATATGAAATTGTTCGCTATGGACTGATTCGTTAAGGAGTCCAGTTCAATAAAGGGTTCAATTCGTTATAAGAACCAGTTCTCTAGGATAAGGCAGGTCATTAAGAATCAGTAACGAATTAGAAGTTTGATAAATGACAAGAACTGTCCCTGGACTTAGAAAAGATTGATTTAATTACAAAGAATCCCTTGGACTTTCAAGTTAGCCAATTAATTAATGATTCGAAATTCTAATGGAAAATGTGTTAAGACGGTTAATGGAAATAAATTTTTTCAAGCTGACCTGACAGCTCGACCCCAGCCAGGGGCGCTGCCCCCGGACCCCCGTTCGTTGTGGGTAATATAAAGATAGAAATATGATATGAGTAGTAATAGTTAATTGATACATGTAATTATTATACAGTTAGCCGTGCACAACTCAAGAAAGGAATTACGATTAACGGTGAACGTAACCGCATTCAGGTGAGTTTCTTGCCTCATTCCTTGTTTTGTTTTCGGGGTTGTGTACATACTCGATGTGATTAGTTAATACACTTATCCTAAGTGATAAGTGTATGCCATATATGTATTATGTAAAATGTATGAATGATTTCTTGTCGGTACATGAACGATATTCGGAATTGCATGCACTGCCTGGAAATGGTTGATGTTATATGTATGTTGTAAGATGAAGAATGAATGATGTATGTATGTATGTGCGAAACTTACGATTTTGTATATAGAAAGTATGTTAACGAGGTATGGAAGAAAGGGTACCGGACCTTAATAATATCCGAGGATGGATGGTACCGGACCCTAATAATATCCGAGGATGAAGGGTGATCGGACCCTAATAATATCCGAGGATGAAGGGTGACCAGACCCTAATAATATCCGAGGATGAAGGGTGACCGGACCTTAATAATATCCGAGGTTGGAGGGTACCGAACCCAGATAATATCCGAGGATGGAGGGTACCGGAACCTACTAATATCCGAGGTATGTAGGGCGAATGCTCTATATAACGTAAGGATAGTTATGTATGTGTATGAAAGATTGATGGACATGTTAAGTATATAATGCGTACCTTCAGGCACATATATGTGTATGTAAAGTAAGTTATGTGATTAACTAGAACTCACTTAGCGTAGCTGACTTTTAGTATGCACGCAGGTAACGGGGTCTTACAAATATCTGGTGTCTTATCGTGTCTCAGGTTATGTCGTCTGTTGTCAAGGCATTTCCTGTATTATTCCTTTATAGGCCTGCCCAGACAGCTGCCATTTTTTCTAAAAACCCTAATCAATGATACATAATTATAAAAACATATTACAAAATATTTTAAGTGTAAAACAGGTCTTCGAGTAAGCTTTGCAGATATTTTCTTCTTCGAGAAGACATGGTAACCAAGGTGTGTTGGGGAACAGTTCTCCGGGTAGACTTTACTTAGAATATTTTCCTATGAAAATATTCACCTAGTTGACTTCAATCCTCTAGACCATAGCAAACTTTGCTCGATATGATCCTACGAGCAAACTTGTTCTTCAGGAATCCCTTCAACTCTTTGTTAAAGATAACTTATTTGAACAAACTAAAGTGTGCTAGTAACACTGTAGCTTGTGTTGGTAGCATTGTAGCTTGCTCGGAGTTGAACCTTGCTAGAATAAGTCCTTATTATATTTCTTTATCAACTTACTTCAAGCTTGCTGGGACCACTTTTTATTAAGTAAGCCTTGCTAAATCTTCCAAAATACTTGGTTTCTTTAGCTTGGTTTAGCCAAGGGTTTGCTAGTTAGCAAACTATGATTGACTTGAAGAACAACCTTGCTAGACAAAGTGAATCCTGCTCGGATTGACACTTAAGAGGAATTCTAGAAGATAACCTTACCCGAAAGGCAAAATACCTTGCTAGGATAAGTAAAAGATTGTTTGGATGCCTAAGTGTGCTCGATATCCACACTTATTCATCTTCAAAGAGTGTTGTGAAGATTCCAATCTCTCTTATGTCATTTCTTGTGAAATCTTCGACCCAACATAGTGGCCAAAGGAGGGGCCCATGGGGACCCCCATATGACGGCTAAAAAGATAAAAAGTACCCTTTTGATATATATTAACACTTAGATACTTTTCTTAAACCATTTCACACCCAAACCTTACATACACATCTGGACAAAGTTGTTCTTCATCTTTCACAGCAAGAAACTCAATTAAGATCATATTTTCTTCAAGTATTAACCTTGTTTTAGTCAAGTTATAATCATATAAACATATCTTGATTAGTGATAATCATGTTTAACCATCCAAATCGTATGAAAATCACCTAAAATCATACTTTGATCTTAAACATGTTAACAAGTCAGAACCATATAGATTTTGGACCAAAACCACGTATTAGAACGCTGATATAACGTTTTTACGGTTTAAAAGTTCAGTTTGAAACCCTAACCGAAACCATAATTAACAAGGCTTGATGATGGATATTTATGCGTGTTTTTGTGTTATATGACATGTAGATACACTGACTTTGTGACCAAAGACCCGAACTCTCAAACATAAAGCTTAACTAATCGAAAAACCGATAAGGTATTACCAGTTTACTCGTTTAGAGGCTATTTGTGCTTTTATTGTGACGTAATTATTTATACTATGAAACTTTTCAAGAACGTTAGGGATCATATAAGTGAGTCCTTGTTCAAATTTGGTAATTGTTCGATAAACAAGGAATATTTGGCGAATTTATTACCGTTTATTAATGTTTATCTTTGAAAAATAATTAAACTTTTTGAATAATTATGAACTTTGGATTAGAACTTCGAAATGTTATGGTAAGATCACTGGTAAAATTGAGGATCATTTGGAGATGTTTAATTATAGTTTGTGCATTTGCGTTTTTATCAGGTTTTAACAGCCAAAAAATGCACAAAAGGGTATTTTGACCAAAGAGTTAGGTTACGGAAATCTTACAGGGGTTATGTTATGGTATTGTGACCACTCAAAGAAAATATCGGATTTTTCGAGATTCATTTGGTATAAACGGGTTATCTATCGGTTAATTATAACACATAAAATGAATTTTTATAAATAAATAGCTAAGTATAAAAATTCGGAAAATATTTTTAATTTATTTTTACAAAAATTCTCATAATTTAAATATAATTACATAAATAGTTATGACAATTTAAAGATTTAAATTACATATGTTTTGACAAAACCGGCAGCATTATGTTTAACGAACTGACTGGCATGTCAAAACGTCAAAAGTGGTCAAATATCATAGCTTTGAATGAATTTGACAAAACAAACTTTTTACGAGATTTCTGGATAGTTCGGGTGTATTGTACACGTTTTGTATGATCAAACCCGTATGAAAACGGAAACGAACCCTGCGACTAATCTAGAAACTGAAATCCAAGATTTCTTTAATAAATAAAATCATTTTTATCAAGCATTATGTTTACTTAAGTTTTTGTGATCTTACATATTCTCGAAACGTGTAAACGATCAACTTGGCCATGCATGGAAACGGTGAAACTGAGCCAAGTCTTGTTATGAACATTTCATAATCTACAACGTCACAATCTAAGACTACTGAAATGTTCTGGGCCTAACAGCCATACCCAGAATAGTTATACAACCTGATTTAGTTTAAACATTGTACTTGTATTAACAGTACTATACCGGTTATAGGATTTAAGCTATAATCGAGGCACACTAGTTACCTATACATATTACCAGTTTGATCTACTATAAGGTGAGTTTCATGACCCCACTTTCTAAACTATTTTAGGAACCGTTGGGGTGGAAAGCATGTTTACACATACTTATATACTTGAAAGTTTATGATGATGTGAATTATCTAAGTACTAACACATGTAAGTCCCCACAAATACAAGTGATTAACTTCGTGTCGGGTGACGTGTGGATAGTAGTATCGGTTTGACAAACCCAACTGACAGGGCCGGAGGGGTATGCCGGAAC
Source organism: Bidens hawaiensis (assembly GCF_021521415.1). Taxonomy (NCBI): domain Eukaryota; kingdom Viridiplantae; phylum Streptophyta; class Magnoliopsida; order Asterales; family Asteraceae; genus Bidens; species Bidens hawaiensis. The sequence continues at coordinate 91,955 of NW_027505088.1, read as the reverse complement.
ATGTTAACCCAGTTGCACATTGTCATTTAAACTTGTTACATTATGCTATGTGGTGTTAAACATAGTACCTGTTTGGGGGAAAAGTGGCTGTTAAATGCCTAAGAGAGTGCATGGGAAGGGGTGACCATGAGTTTTTAGCTCATTTATGTTTCACTTGTGGCTTAGCATAAAAACATCATACACATACATACATACATACATACATACATACATACATACATACATACATACATACATACATACACACACATACATACATACATACACACATACATACATACACACATACATACATACATACTGTGAACTTTACGGACACGTATACTGATTTTTGTTTGTACTCGTGAAGCTTGAAACTCACCAACTAGACATAGTTGACCCGTTTTAACATGCTTTTTAGGTGAGCCAAAGTTGGAATAAATTTCTTACATGCTCGGTGTTAAGAGTGAAGTTGAATCGTTGTAAATAGATGCAAGTATATAATAAAGAATAAGAAGCCCCGAGAACTAGTTATGTGTTTTTCGCCTAGTTTGTAAACTTTGTACCAAACAATGTAATATGATGTAAATTAGTTCGTAAACTTTCTTTATAACAATTTGGTTGATACCAGAGGTGTCTGTTACATTCTCGTATTACGCTTCCATAATTACCTAGTCGGGGTGTGACAATTGTATTAAATTTGAGTATTTGAACTGTTTGAACTAAAACTTGATCAATTAATCTCTGTAATCATCTTAATTTGATTCAAATTGATGTTAGGATTTTTCATGATGACATGTTGGACATTTGTGATCATTTAATTTTATCAATTCGATATAATTCAAGGATTTCAAAGTTTAATTATATTGTGCGGGAATATAGGTTGGTTTTGACTAGTTTTGATCAATATTGATTGTGATTTAGACTGCAAATAAGGTTTGCATTGGTTTGGATGTGTTCATAATGATGAGACGAGTGTTTTGAATGGTTAATTGTGGTATTTTGTTGAGTTTTGGACGAGTTTGACTGGTTGTTTGAGGTTTGGATCGTGTTTGGATTTGGTTTGATTCTGGAAAATTGTTTGAATATTTGATATTATAAAGGTCCATTCGTTATGGTTTGAATGTTCATTCGTTAGGTGTAAGTGCTCATTCGTGTGGTAGTTGTAACTAATTTTGCCCAGTTGTCTACCAGATCTAACAACCCATTCGTTATAACAGTACCACATTCGTTCACTTAAAAACCTTATTCGTTATTACACTCATACACTATTGTTCATTCATTTAAATAATATTGCTCATTCGTTATTGTTCATCCGCTTTAATAGTAAAATTCGTTATACACTCATTCGTCATTCAGAAATACTACATTCGTACCCAAAACAAACTCATTCGTTACCCAAACACACTCATTCGTTACCCATAATTTTCATATTTTGACATATTCAACCCTAAACATTCAAGATTAATAGATTTCACTTTTAAATTTTCAAAATGGCAAACTTTTATGCTATAGCTTCCAAGAATATGTTTGTTAGTGCATGATTTGATGTCCGCAGTTGATCAAATAAGTTAAGGGTAGTTTAGCCAATAGGCTATAATGTAATATGGCCCATTCTATACGGATTGTATAGCGAATGGGGTCCATTCGTTAAATTAACTAGCACATTCGTTAAGTTAGGATCACATTTGCTATGAGTGTAGAAAATGTAGGTCATTCATTATTTAAGGATGCCCATTCGTTATGAGATTTAACGAATGGGAGATCATTCTTTAATGGGATCACCCCATTCGTTAGTGATGTTAACGAATGTGGGCCTGTGCCGATAAATTGACAGATCCTATTCATTGAACCTGGTAGATCCGGGCTTAATGTATTGATGTAATGTTACCATGCCGGATTGTCTCTAGAAAACTTAACGTATCTAATTTATTCATCCATTAATGTATCAATAAAGTATCGTTAACGTAATCATCTCGTGTGTATGTGTCATGTCGTGCAATCAGATCCTGTTTCAATTACCTCAATTTGTTAGTGATCATGCCCATTCGTTAGTGATGTTAGTGATATAACGTTTCCTCAATTGGTATCAGAGCAAGAATTGCCCTTGATACTACCAATCTCGTTGTGATTTTGATCTGAGATGTGTTTGTTCGTGTTCTTCAAGCGAAATTACTATTTAATCAGATTTGTTGTTAATATGTGAATGAATGATGGAATCGATGATGAATTCAGGTTCCTGGATGAAAACCCAATCCTCGCAATCTATTATGGTGGTCAATTTGATAATTTGATCGAATCCTCCATGGATGACAGCTTGATGAAGATGTTACTGTTTGAATTCTAATTGATAAGGAATCAGAGTATTCTTCGATTGCATCAAGTTCGTGATGCATATTCTAAGCTTCGTTGAAGATCTTGAATTTTGATTTGATGATCTGTGAAGTTTTGAGTTTTCCGGCAAGGTAACCGTTTCTCCGGCCACCGTAACTGTATTTTCCGGCGAAACATGCTTTTTCGGGCTACAATAACCCCTCAGTTGGCTCATTTGTTAATTAATGTTGCTCATTCATTACGGGTTTTTAACGAATGAGGCCATTCGTTAATGAGTTTAACGAATGTGTCTTAAAGTATTCGGTCATTCGTTGTCATTCACTGATCTTAACGTATGAGCTCATTTGTTAATGGGTTTAACGAATGAGGATAAGTATAGCGAATGAGACCTATTATTTAAATTGTTTAACGAATGTGGTTATGTATGACGATTGAGGACCAAGATTAACGTATGTGGAACATTTAACGTAAGAGGGTACTATTTTAGCAAATGACAGACTGGTTAGTGAATGGGACTAGGTTAACGTATGTGGATTACGAATGAAAAATCATCCGTTCATTGTTAATGTAAAAAAAATAAATATAAATACATAAAAAATTTAAAGAGGGGCATTTTTCTTGAAATCTTAGAAAAATGTTCTTAAACAAAATTTTTCTGTGATATTTCTAAGATGTGGGGCACTTTTTTTGAAATTTTTGGCGGCACTATTTTCTGGCCGACTTTTTACGCGTATATATTGGTCGAGGGGGAGACCACGATTAATATAAAGAGGAGTTTGTTTGAGATTTTGAAGATTGTTCAAGACGTTGTCGAATTTGTCACGAAATGAGGGAGATAAAAATTTCAAAGGAGTTTATTAGCCATGTATCTTCCTATGTTTGCAAGGATTTCTAGATAAAATACTTCAATTCGGGTGGTGATTCATGATTGAAAAGCTACGTTTGATTAAGTTCAAGACTGCAATTGTTCGTTGATTTGTGATTGATATGTTCGAGAATGAAACCTAACTATGTGGGATACGAGTGTCTGTCTGTTTACTTCTTTCTGAAGGACTTTGATCCTGCCTATGTTGTCTACGAGTATTCAGTGAATTACTTCTGTTGAAGGGGACAATTCTTGAATAGATTGATCCTACTGAATAATATACGAGTCTTGTCATAAGATTGAAGTGTCTAATCTTTATGGACTGATTAATGGAGGTTGGATCTCTGTATCGTATTTCATAGCTATCGAATGCTTTATCTCCAAATACTTTAACTATAAATCATCATACACGATTAATATATTAACAATGGTCATGCAACATATACTAAACTTATATTTTGAGACCAGGTCTCATTCTAAATGCCCGAGGCTCATTAAACTATGTGATTTTTCCAAGTGGGAACCAAGGCTTTGAGCACATTTGGGATTTGTTCATCTTGATTGTACTCGTAGTTTGGATGTTGTGTATACGCCACTGATGACTTGGTGATCCCACAACAACTTATACTGAGAAACCTTTTGCAAGTTACTTAGTTGAAGAAAAGAAAGCCATGGAGATTGAAACAATGGCTTAGTCAACTTTGATAATGGCATTACTAGAAAATATCTTTCATCAGGTTGCAAGTATTAAGATCTTTGCTGCATTGTTTCAACATCTAAGGATGAGGAGTATGGAAAATACCCATGAAAGCAAGAAAATAATGCTCAAGTTTCATTTCAGAAACTTTTATTTGTTGAAAGGGGAAACTGTTGAAGAAACGTTAACAAAGTTTTGTCATTTAGTCGCTGAAATGAAAAAAATTGAAGATAGAACAAAGTCAAATTGACCAGAGTGACACCGTGAAGAATGCATTATCGCTTTCTTATTCTACCTTTCTGCTAGTACTCAAGGAAAATAATTTCTTCAAGAATGATGATCTTACTGACATAAAATTTGTTCAAAAGCTATAAGAAAGAGAATATGATTTGAGATGTCAAAATTTTTCAAAGGACAATCAAAACTCGACTTTATATGGTGGATCACATCCTATGAGTAGTAGATCTGTCCCAATTACTGCTTTTTATTCACAAACCGGTCAAGAAATTCCACAAGGTGGAGATTTTGATCCTAATGTATTCTTTATGGCATATGGATCGGGTTCTTCGCCTGCTGGTGCAATTCCTCAAAGTTCACCCACTACCAAATCTGAACATAAAGGAGGCTAAACAACACTTTACCTTCATGAGTGCATTTTTGACATCATATGACCAATTGGTGGGTAGCAAGATTGCTACAAGTGAACTGATAGATGAAGATTATGATTAGATAGATCCAGATGAACATGAGTTAATGGATCTAAAATGGAACATGGCTATGATTATGAGAAAGGTAAAATAGTTCATGCAAAGAACATGTAAGAACTTGCCTTCACTAAATAAGAGGGTTGGCTTTGATAAGTAAAAAATCAAATGCTATAACTTCCAAGAGTTTGGTTACTTTGCAAAAGAATGTGACAAACCAAAGAAGGAATATTCGGGACCCATGACTCAGGACAGAATTCAAGCAAGAAATACACTACCGAATCAAAAGAGAAGAAAACTATGGGTGAATCAGTTAATTCTGGTGGGTCACAAACTGTTGGGCCTAGTTTTGTGTGGTTTGAGCTTGATTGTAATTAGTACTAGTTATTTGGGCTTGGGTTTTGGGTGCACATGTAAACCGAGAACACCTTTGTGTTCTCGGTGGGCTTTTTGGTGTGTGGGCCGGTCTTTGGTTGTTATCCCTATATATAGAGATGTGATGTAAAGGGTTATGGTTGTTCATTCTCATTATTATCAAGTATTGTAAGTGCTTAAGCACCCAACGTATTCAATAATATACGTGTGTTTTGAAGCAGTTCCGTGTTACTATTATTGTTCTTATTTGTGTTCTTGAATCACCAAGTGTTAGTATTCCGCACTAATACTCATTTAGTTGATATCATATTGTTGTGATCCAGATTCGGGACTTACAATTGGTATCAGAGCCTTTGACGAATTCAGGCTCGTTATTGTGATATCAACGGATTCTAGATCGTATTGTTTTTGGTGGTGTAGGAACTTTTCCGGCGAACAGTTGATCGGAACAGAAGGCTGAGTTATTTTTGGGTAAAGATTGGGTTGACTTGGAAACATATCATCATTCCCTAATTTACGAAAGTTTGTTACAAGAAAACTGGAAAGATTGTGGTTTTTGGTCAATTGATTTGGTCAACAAGGGCAGTTCTCGGTCAACGAATTGTCAACATTTGAGTTCTCAGTCAAGGGGAGTTTTCGGTCAAAAGTTTGGTCAACCAGAGTAGTTTTCGGTCAAATATTTTGGTCAACTGTGCGTTATCGGTCAACCTTAGTTCTCACCTTAGTTCTCGGCCCAAAGTCTTTGTTCTCTGCCCAGTCTGTGTTTGGGCTTGTCTTATTGGACTTAATTCTTTATTGGACCTAAAATAAATCAGTAACAGTTTTGAAATGGCCTAGTTAACCAATGGCAGCAACTCAACCAACTCGTCACTTCACCAAGAACTTGATTCAATCATGGTACTGCTACACGTGTACCTCGTTTATTATCCCCTGAAGGGTTTAATGAATGGAAATTTCGTTTTGAACACTATGCCAAGATGAAAGACTCAAAAATTTGGAAAAGCATCGTGAGAGGACCTCAAGTAATCACCTACCAAAGGGATGGATCAACTGAGGTCCTTATAAAGCCAGTTGCTCAATATGATGATGCTGATTTTGAAAAGGTCAAAGAAGATGAGAAAGCTCTTTCAACTCTAACTATGGCACTCACACCCGAGATTGCACTTTAGTTTAGAGAACTCCGATCGGTTAAAGAGTTGTGGACCGCGCTGATAGAATTTTATGAGGGAAATGAGGATATGAAAAGAAGTCGTCAAGACCTGCTGCGTCAGAAATTTAATATGTTTAATCACGTTCTGGGAGAGACACTGGAATCTCAGCTTCAAAGGTTTATATCCCTTGTAACTGAGATGAGAACTATTGGAATCTTTCTACAAACCTCAGAGATTAACAACAAGTTAGTGAACTCTCTGCCAAAGAACTGGGACATGCATGTTGCTGTCATTAAAAAGACCAAAGACTTTAACAGAATGAGCATGACTGAGATGATTGCAACTATTAAGGCCTGCAATATGGATGATAAACAGCCGGCAATAAATCATGCTAGCTCCTATAGCGTTGCTGGATATAACGTTACTTCTAACAGTGCCCTCATGTCTCAAGATAGTTTCTCACTATTTAAGCCCTCTCAACTACCACCACCGGGAAACTTTAAGATGTTCTCGTCCACACCTTGGTCAATCATCGTCATCAAATTCACCTAATCCAACTCCAGTATTTTTTACCAAATCTGGTCAGTCAATTAGTGATTCTGGCAAAACCGCTTCCAGTGTAAACCCCAGCCAGATTCCTACCATACCTAACGAAACTCAAGAAAATATTGCATTAATGGCAGGATTTATGAATTGTTACCATGCGTTTATGGCCGGAGATTTGGTCCAACCCATGGCTGCTAATGAATTTGATCAGATTCATCCTGATGATGTTGAAGAAATGGACATCTCGTGGCAAATTTCCATGGTGGTTTTCCGTGCTAAGAAGTTTACTAAAAGGACGGGTAGAAATAACTGGAACATGCCAAATAATCAAAAAATGGGTTTTAACAAGGAGACTGTCAGGTGTTACAACTGTCACAAGCCTGGTAACTTTGCTCGTAAATGCACCAATCCGGCTAAAGAATGGAATACGGAAAGGGCCTTGGTTCCAGCTGGAAATGCTCGGGGTGAAGCTAGAAGTAGTTCAAGTAATGGGGAAAGAAGTATGGTTGCTCAAACGTTCTCATGGGAAGGACAGATGGCTGCGCTGAATATTGGAAATCGAACTGCTAATTTTGCAACAGTTGAGGAATCTAAAGAGGAAAACACTGCTGAGGAGAAGGTTAAGGAGCTCCAATTTGCATACATGGCGTTCACTTCTCCGGACTCATCTGAGGTACGTTTTCAACCATGTTCTTTACATTGTGGTGAGAAAATTGAGATGTATCAACTTCATAATGACAATCTAATTAGAGATATGGAAAGAATAAAATCAGAGAGTTTTAAACTTAAGAAAAATGAAAAAGGGTTTTTAGACAAAATTGAATCTCTCAATAAAGACATTAAGAAACTCAAGTATGATTTTAGTATTAAAAACTGTCACTATCTTGATGCTAAACAAGAAATCGCTGAGTTGACTGCTAAACTGGAAACCGCCAAATCTGAAATTTTAAATTTAACTAACAAGTTTGAAAAGGCTGAACTTGATTTTAAGAAATTCGATGGTTCCAGTAAAGTTGTCAACTCAATGATTGAGAATCAGTTGTGGTGGAAAGAAAATGAAGGTGAGGGGATAGGATTCAGTTAAGTTCCCCCACCATACAACCACAACTATGTTCCTACTCCTGTTACCAAAGAACAGGAAGAAAAGATAAAGGATTTGAAGTACGGTAAACAAGATAAAGGTGAGGGGACTGGCTCTGCGAGTGCCGGTTCATCTACTTCAAGTGTGAATGATTCTAACGTGTCTACCTCATGTGTAGAAACTAGACCTAAACAGGAGAAGAAAAAAACTTCATCTAATAAGTCCACGTCTAAGGCACCGGAGATCATGACAACCAATCGTACTTATAATTCCAAATCTTCCAGACATAAATGGTTGCCTAAGTCTCCGGCGAAAGAATATGACATGGCAGTCTGTGGCAAAAGTTGATGAGTCAGGGTCACCCAGTGTAAGTATGGACTAGGTACCAAAAACTAACTAATCCCGTGTTTTGTGCAGGGACATCTATGGAGGAATATCATCAGACCTTGGTATGTTGATAGTGGTTGTTCCAGGCACATGACAGGAGACATCACCCAGCTACACGACATTCAAACATTCAATGGTGGGTATGTGTCCTTTGCGGGAGGAGAGAAAGGAAAAATCACTCAAAAGGGTACTGTAAGTAACGGTGTGTTGAAGTTTGAAAATGTTAATTTTGTTCCAAAATTGAAGTACAGTCTTTTAAGCGTGTCACAAATTTGTGACAAAGAATTTTCAACTCATTTTACCAAAAAGGAGTGCTTAATTCTGAAACCTGGTATAATCATACCAGAAGAATGGATTCTTGTTCGATCACAACGAAAAGATAATGCTTATGTGATCGACATGAACCAAAATGTTCCCGACGAAATTACATGTTTGTTTTCAAAAGTGTCGGAACATAATGTGATGCTTTGGCATCGTCGGCTTTGTCATGCTAATAATAAAAATCTTAATCGTCTTGCTAAAAACAACTTAGTGCGTGGTTTACCTATCAAAGACTTTATGACTGTTGAAAAATGTGTGGCTTGTGCTTTGGGAAGACATCATCGAAAATCTCATAAGCCTAAATTAATTAATTCCATCTCATCAGTTTTTCAATTATTTCATATGGACCTCTTCGGACCTGTCCATGTTCTAAGTTTGTCTTGTAGCTCTTATTGTCTTGTTATTACTGATGACTACTCACGTTTTACCTGGGTATTTTTTCTTGTCAAATAAGAGTGAAACTGCAGATCTGATCAAGAAGTTTGTGGTATTAATGGAAAATCAACTGAACCTTAAGCTGAAAGGAATTCGTTGTGATAATGGAACGGAATTCAAGAATGCAGTTCTGAATCATTTCTGCTCAGAAAAGGGGGTGCTTCGTCAGTACAGTGTTCCGCGGACGCCCTCAACAAAATGGTGTCGCTGAAAGAAGAAACAGAACTCTAATTAAAGCTGCACGAACAATGTTATGTGACTCCAAACTACCACTGTTTTTTTGGACAGAAGCCATCAATACGGCTTGTTATGTTCAGAATCGGGTGATAGTCAATAAGTCCAAGATGAAGACTCCGTATGAGATTGTTTATGGTCATTCACCCACTGTCGAACATTTCAAAACATTCGGGTGTCCGTGCACTTTACTAATTCTAGAATCAAATCCAAAGTTTGGAGCCGCAGCTGATGAATGTTACTTCGTTAGATATGGGGGAAATACAACCATATCGGGTCTACAACAAGTCAACTAAGCAGATTATAGAATCTTATGAAGTTCGTTGGTTAGAAGAAAATGAGACTGACGCCCATGTAGGTTCCCAGCCGGATCAACACAGGAATATCTCGTAACACGAGGGTGCAGAATCCCCACGTAATACGATACGAGCGTAAGATATATAATACGTTGAGACGATACACAAACACACGTTACAATACTAATAAACACGTTTGTATTGCAACACTTCAACACGTGATCTCAATCTCACTTACACGTTCTGCCTCAAAACCTATATTCTAAACAAGCCCAAGTTAGGCATATATACGCCTCGACAACTTCGCCTAAAAGACTAGGCGAAGGTGTCTTAACTTCGCTTGTCTACAAGTTCGCTTACATCAGGCGAACTTGTGTGACACCATATCTAAAACCAAAACAACCAATCTAACATGATTACAGACACATACAAAACACTAGATACTGAACTACTGACGTTATGCGCCCTGTCTGACACACACAGAGACCAATCTCTGGTACTTCTTGGCTTCATCTTTCCATGCAGGAATATATAATATCTTCTTATCGATTAGCACCTGCAAGTCAGCTTGAGACAAATTTACCATGTGCATGGGATCATACACTCTCATAATCTCTTGTTCGTCTTCATCTTCCATAACCGCTTCAGTTGTTTAACTATCAACATACCACCACTTGAGATTCTTTAAGACATCCTTAGGCATTATCTTCATCGTCACTTCTTTTAAACACCGAACCGGTTTATATTTTCATTACCATCCAAGGTTTACTATCAGCTCGCATTCCTCTTTCCTTATCTTCAACCAGCTTCCCTTTCTGCGACTTTAACAATTCAAACTTCTTCTCTTTCACACTTTCTTTCCACACAATCTTCCCAATTATTCTGGCCATATTATCATCACTTCTATTAATCAACCCTAATTTTGCCAAATCCTTCACCTCACACTTAGGCAAGGTATTGAGAGATCTCAACATCCTCTTAAAATACTGAATTCCATCAAAGCGTTTAATCATAAATAACCTCAACTGCTCATCATACGACCAGCATATAATACCCTTCTTCGACTCAGCATACCCTTTGATATTGTAACTCTTCTTGAACATGGTTGGAACCGCTGGCTTTTTTGTCTTTACAAACCACTGAGCGTAGCCTTCTTTCCATCTCGGTTGTTCTTCCCACTCAGGCTCATCTGACACATCCATATCCTGACTCACATTCACCTTGTCAACATCTGGAATATCATGTTCTACACTGTCATCCACAATCTCTCCCTCTTCAATCTCACTGTCAATCATAATTTGTTCACCTATCTTTTCAATCTCTTCAACAGGTAACACATCGTCATCACCCACATCATTATCATCCAACATCTCCTCATCATCCACAACCACGACATCTTCACCTCCTGATCCACCCGCTGTACCAGTTGACTCCCCCTGAGATGTGCAAGTCCCAAGAGTTTGTTCAGTTCTTGGCAACTCACCACCTGCACCTTTCGATGCATTGGGATCATCGTCTCTATCATGACTTTTATTTGTTCTCAACTCATCGCCCTTGCAGCTCGTCTCCCCCTGAGATGCTAAGGACTGCTTTAGAGCATCAAAAAGTTTACCGTGTTTAACAAGGAGGGACGATTGGATTTGATTTTCTGCTACAAGGCGCTGGATAGCATGTGTTTGGATTAGATTTATTCTCGACTGTTCAGCAACCACCCTTTCAAGAGCCGTATTCTTTCAGAATCAGACAAGGTAGCATCAAAATCAAAGTGCATGTGAGAAACGTCTTGAGCATAAGGTGGAGGTATTCCCAAACTGACTGGAATACCAGAAGCAGGCTGAATAGTAACCGCGGGTGGTATTGTGACAGATAACCTCGCAGTTGCAACCAATGTTGACTCAACAAATCTTGCAACCATCTCCGATGGAGTAACAGTAGGAGGTGGCAAGGAAACAATCTCCGGAGTCGAAAACTAAAACGTGGTTGGTGGAATACCAAATGATGATGACGTTGTCACCACTGGAACACTGGAGGTGATCGGTACTGTTACAGTCATCGAAGCCGGAACCATGGTCATACCAGATAACGAGGGTGGAAAGAAACGAACCACCCTTGAGCTTTCACCAACTCCTGACCTCTCACCAGCTCTGACTTTCCTCGATCTTCGTATCAACTTGTCTAACTCCTCCTCATAGTCAGATTCACTGTCATCTGAGTCTCTCTTTCTCTTGCTATATATTCTTTCATGTCTGACCAGAATCTGTTGTGCTTCAGCAATATCATCAGTGGAGGAGTCAGAATCGGTTCTCTCAGAATCTGCTACAGACGTAGCTACCAACGATACATTTACACCAGAAGCCTCAGCTACTGGGACTTGAACCTCTGCAGCAGGATCAATTTGCTCCATATCAAAGAACCCTTGGCCACCAAAAGTAGCTTCAAGATCTACCTGTTCCTCAGGAGCTGCAACATGATCAGCAGGCAATGATTGCTGTACCACAGGTGGGTGTTGAAGAATATCAGCCTGTTGCGGTGTCGGGTCCCGAAATTCATCTCCAAGAGGAGCAACATAAGCAGGGTTTACTAAATAACCAAATAATGCAGTGTGTCGCGGACGAAGCTCTGGTTTGCTACGAGCGCTCGACGACCTACACTGCGCAAAGATTCTCTTACTTACACTCTTCACATAACGGATGGGACGTCGTTGAGGCAGTGTAGGTGCTACATGATTCAAAATCATCTGTAAGAATCTGGGGTACATTAAAAATCTTTCACGAGCGACCGCGCGTCTCTGACAATCGATTTCATAAAACACCATCTGACTGAAACTACAGGGCTTGTTGTAAGTCAGGGCTGTCATAGCAGACTGCATCGTTGCCCCCATACCGTCAGTACCAGCTTTAAGACCCGACATGCACACAATCATCACGTGCATCAGAAAACGCCATTGATCCAGCAAGAATCCCTTTCGCCTTTGAGTGTCACCCAAAGGACCCGAATAGCCCATACGTAAAATTGCACCATCTCTGAATGGAGCTGAAAAATCTGTAGGATCATCTCTAGTTTCAATCCTGAACTGCAAGGCGACTCTGATCTGATCTGTTGAGAACTGCACCTCCTGATTGTTCACTGTGGCCCACATAACCGGAGGCTCAACTCTACAGTCATATTCTACCGTTCGCCAGAAATCTTCAATATTCGGTAGAGAAATGGGGAGAGTTGTAGTGATGGCGTGAAAAATTCGTGAGCGAACGAGGAAGGAGATGATCTCGCGATAGTCGTCGACACCACTAGCATCCGGATCCAAAGTAATGTACATGTTGTGACCCGGAAAGAACTGTCGGTTGTTGTCACCACCTTCGTCACCACCAGCTCCTGCCACAGCAGCCATATCTGCACAACAAACGGTCTAAGTTAGAACATCGACGTAGCAGATCATAACTTCGCCTGTTACCATGAGCGAAGTTATAATAACATGTTATATGCAGGCGAAGTTATCCATATGGCGAAGTTAATTACAACTTCGCCTTAACTTTAACTTCGCCTGATAAAAATTAGAACTTTTAAATTAAATAAGATAAGCAGCAGCCGAAGTTAAACATAAGGCGAAGTTGAGTATAACTTCGCCTCACCCTAACTTCGCCTGTGAACAACTAGGCTAATTAATTAATTAAAATAAGAAGGCGAAGTTATGCCTAGGGCGAAGTTAAGAACAACTTCGCCTAAACCCAACTTCGCCTGAATATGAAACGGCGAATTATTGATGTCCGATCATGGTATTGTTTGGTGAATTTGTGAATGAAAACATGATAAGATGTTTCTTATTAAGATCTAGAAGACCAACTGGGTTACGAACACATTAGAGACAGAATGTTTATCGGGTGTTTAAAGGGTTGCATGAACTAAGTCACGAATCGGACCAAAAAGATTTCTGATTAACACCATTGACAAGAATTACATGTCATACCGAGCCTACACACCTTTAACACGGATTGGAAACAGATAATAACGAGGTTCGATTCGAGGATTAAGTTCGCCTAGGTTTAGGAGTGTATATAAGTTCGCTGAGTTTCTGATAATATGTAAAGGATTTGACCAGGTTGACCTTTATATAGGTTTGAAAATACAAGGGCGAAGTTAAGATTAACTTCGCCCCTGTGACAACTTCGCTGGTTAACAGATTATCTTTAACTTCGCTTAAGGTCAACCATGGTCAACTTCGCCTCTTTACAAGTTAGCCTATTTTAAATTACTAACAAACCTTATAAATTTGATCAAATTTCAATGGTCTTTTAAAATCCTCTGTTAAAGATTTAAACTTTATAATCAAAGAACCAAGTAACCAAGTTTTAAACCGTAAAACGAAATTTGCAATGAAAATTTTAGAAATTAAATAAAACGGGATCAAATTTCAGTCTTGAAGTGAGCCTGCATGTTTTAGAAAAGATCCTAACATGAATCATACTAATTAAGTGGCTGTCACATAGATCCATGTTCAGCGGTATTATGATATAAAGAAACAGGTTGTAAGCAGGTATAAAACTTTGTATGGTTTTCATCGCTTCTGTGATACGGATTAGGTTCAATTAAGCTCAAAGTTTAGATGGACATCACATGAGAGATTGTGATGCCTCCTATCTATTCTCAAAGCATATTTGGCTTTCCCCAAGTCACCCCGAGTTGACCTCGACCCGTAGTGTCTGATTAAACAGTAAGTACATATCGATCTTTAGAGTCTTCTTCCCGTTCTCTTTCTTGCCTCTTGACTGATATTTGTAACAACATAAGCTTCAGAAGGCTTAACAACATTTTTTTAATAGAGATATTAATACAGCTTCAAATAGTAGACGACTGCAAGTCCCGAATCTGGATCACTGCAGGTACTTGACACACCATCTTCTCGGGAATCAGAACACTCACGGGCTCGTGTATGACTGGGTAATCACTTTTCTGCTTATCATTCGGAAAGATGTATATGGAGACATGCACAACTCAGAATGCGTCTCCTCATTAAATTGAGGAAATTTAGTTTGTATCACTTCTACTTTTATGCACCATAAAAAGCTACCATAACATACAATGGCTGTTCTAGAGTCTTTTAGGCCTAATAACTTCACCAGTTAGGCACACAGAAATAGTTTTTCTATCACTTTCCAAGGTTGGATCAATTTTCTTTTAAACATTGTATTGAAACTTCTTATGAAGTTATAGAATTGAAAAATTATATTATCTCCCTTAAAAAATTTTAAATTCTATCGCCCCGATCAAGTCAAAGTCTTCAGGTAAACGGCTATCCTGAAGATCCAATGGATCAGCTGGACCGACCACATACGAGTATGTGTCCTTCTAACTAAGTATGAACGACTATTTTTCAGCGAAAGAATAAAAACCCATCATAAACCGCCCCGGTCACTGTCAGTCATCTGGTTAATGGCTATCTTCATAATCTACTAGTAGAAGTAAGGACCAAACATATCCGAAGATGTGTCCTTCAAACTGAAGCAACCGACATAATTCTAAGCGGTAGTGATGTTTTCTTTTTAGTAAAAAAACGAAAAACAAGGTTACTCGGGATTGATCATCCCATTCAGCTCAACAAGATTTTGAAAACGAGATTGGTCAAACGCTTTAGTAAAAAGATCGGCGAAATTATCCAACGAATCAACCTTTTCTAGCACAATTAATTTCTTCTCAGCACAATCCCGTATAAAATGATGAC
This sequence comes from Bidens hawaiensis, assembly GCF_021521415.1. Taxonomy (NCBI): domain Eukaryota; kingdom Viridiplantae; phylum Streptophyta; class Magnoliopsida; order Asterales; family Asteraceae; genus Bidens; species Bidens hawaiensis. The sequence goes on along the minus strand of NW_027505088.1, from coordinate 76,834 downwards.
GAATGTCAATATGTTTAGTTTTGCTGTGTTTGACGGGATTGTTAGTTACTGAGATTGCAGCAGTGTTATCAATGCAAATAAGAGTTTGAGTGAAATTCAGACCGTAATCGCGCAATTTCTGTTGTATCCAAAGAACCTGGGAGCAGCAGTTCGATGCTGCCATGTACTCTGCTTCGCAGGTGGAAATGGCTACAGAGGTATGCCTTTTGCACTGCCACAACAATCTTCCTCCCAGAAACTGATATCCACCGGTTGTTGACTTCCTGTTCTGATTGCAACCTCCATAGTCAGAATCTGTGTAAGCTACCAAATCCAGTTCTCCCCCTTTCGTGTACCACAATCCCAACTTAGGCTTGCCTTTGAGATATCGCAATATTCTCTTCACTCCCTTCATGTGAGATTCCTTCGGGCTTGCCTGAAAGCGAGCACAAAGACAAACTGCAAACATAATACCAGGTCTAGATGCAGTTAAATACATTAAGGAACCTATGATTGCCCGATATTGGGTGGGATCCACGTCTTCATCACTATCAGAATCAGTACCCAATTTGTGATTGACGCAAACTGGAGTATCAAATGGAGTGCTATCCTCAATCTTGAAGCGTTTGAGTACGTCATGGACATATTATGTTTGATGAATGAAAATCCCATCTTTCTTCTGATCAACCTGCAATCCCAAAAAGAAAGTTAATTCGCCCATGGCGCTCATTTCAAACCTCTTTTTCTGTGACAATCGTCAATTTCAGGTTAACCTCGTTAACTCAACTCCGTAAATTCGAACTTTAAGATCGTTGAATCTATAACGCACACTTCATTACATTTAAACTAGGGTTTAAATGACGCTTAACACTTACTACATGTGTAGTCTTTCGGGATTTGCACCGAAACGCAAACGAGTTGACGCAAGCGATTGATAAATAAACGACAAACGTCAAAACACTAATTATGTGATTATTATGTGTTAGGTATATGTGTGTTACTTGATTGTTATGTGGAATGTTAAACAAGAAACAAGAACTAATTAGTTTAGGCTAGAGATGTAACACTTGAAAGATTAGGGACTAGAATGTAACTTGATTATCTATAAATATAACCTTAACACTAAACCCTAACTTATTATTATAAACCTACAACTCTAATCGGCCCTCCCCTTGCTCTTCTTGGCTGCCGTCCACTTTCACACACATATACACCATCAATTCAAGCCTTTGATTGAAGAACTAAGTGCTAGGAAGGTATATTTGATCATCCTTTACCTTCTTGTTGTTTGATTTTGATGTTTAATGGGTTAATTAAAAACCCTAGGCAGCCGATTTTCATGAGTATGTATGAGTTAACATGATGGTTGTTAAATTCATGATGATTGATAACTAGTATTGATGTTGTTGCTTGATTGATTGTTGTCCTTGATTTGAATTAGAACACAAACCCTAATCTTGTATGTATGGTGTGATTGATATGCATGGATAGTAGTTATAGTGTCTAGAGGGTTATATGGATGCATGATAGTTCATAGATTGTTATTATGTTGAGTTTTGATGGGAACAGATTCTGGACAGAATATATATACGATGTTTAACTGACTGTAACGAAGTGTAAACGTGAAAATTGATTGAGATTGTGGGTACTGCAGTAAACTAGGTTGAGTCTAGTTTCTATAAAGTATAAATTCGTAATTTTTGGATAAGTGGAAGTATACTTTTATGATTTTACAAAAATGTGATGCAAAGCTGAGCTGTTAGACCTGCTGTTAGGTTATGTTGTAAATATTATATCTCATGAACTACGAGACCAATTGGGTTGGTTCCACTTCTGGAAGTTGACTCACTGAGTTAGGAACCAAACCCAAGTGGTCTTGCATTTATTGGATTTTTCGTTTAACGGGAATTTCAAATAACATTCTGTTGCGCATGAATCTGACTGATATGAGTTTACTGTAGTGTTTTGATCATTATGAGCAATCTATATGGAATAAAAATAAGATAAAATATGTTCTGGAAACCTAAGATATGTATGCTTCTGTGGTAATTTTTGGTGAATTAATTGAGACGTTATAATCGGTGAACTAGTGCAATCTTTCAAGTAGAAATTCTGTCATAACGAAACTAGCTGCTGAGTTGTATAGGAATGCATGAAATATGATAGTTTTTATATAATTGTTGTATTTTGACCAAAATACCCTTGCGGGGAATAGTTGCTAGTTGATTTCCATGAATTGACCAAATTGCCCTTATGGGGAATAATTGCTAATAAGTATGTTATTAATACATGATACGAAAGTAATTGCTCACCCACGTATCGTATCACAATTGTACTTGTTTAAGTCACACACGATTCACAAACGAAACACGAAATCTGTTACGTGCATAGGTATTATGTGCCGAGTCTAGAGACTCGTTAAACGTTCCGATACTTAGAAAATCTCTTTGTTATTTTAGAACGCTAGAGAGTTTTCTACGACGCGCATCACTTGGTGATCTAGATCGGATATTCTTCGCAAACAGTGAGTTCACTTACCCCACTCTTAAACTGCTTTCAAACGTTTTTCAATTGGGGGAGATAACATACTCCGATAAACATATTTTCTGAGATAAACGCATATGAAAGATTTTGTTATAAATTATATATCACTTGTAAAGGCTAAGCGGCATACGTAACATTTGAAGTCCCACACATCGGACCGGTTAATATTTGGAATAGCGAGTCACTTTTGGGTAGTACTACTGGGTTTGACAAACCCCACCCGACGCTAAGCTCAACTGGAGGTTGAGTGGGTGTAAATTTTGGCTAACACTTACCATGGTCTGGAGGACCTGGTGACGGGCACTTGATAAACAGTCAGCTTCGGTCGCGAACCACTTAGCGATACTTGTTGTATAGATTAGCTACCTATCGATATATAATTTGACATAACACTATCTGGTAATGCAAAACACTTAAACGCTGTAACGAGGTTACACACTCAAACGTCGTAACGGGGTTACGCAACACTTAAACGCTGTAACGTGGTTACACACTCAAACGTCGTAACGGGGTTACGCAACACTTAAACGCTGTAACGTGGTTACACACTCAAACGTCGTAACGGGGTTACGCAACACTTAAACGTTGTAACGTGGTTACACACTCAAACGTCGTAACGGGGTTACGCAACATTTAAACGTCGTAACGAGGTTACGCAAAACGCTAAACGATTTATCTTATTTTACTTGTGAACTCACCAACCTTGTGTTGACACTTTTAGTATGTTATTCTCAGGTAGCCGAGGCGGGCGCGCGGTTTAGGAGCATGCATTAATTGAAAACATCTTTACTCTGCAAACTTAATTTTAACATTTACATTTGGTTTTAAGTCGTCCTGCGTGACGCAACTTTTGAATTAAGGTTTTACGCTTCCGCACTTACTTTCATTTAAACGTTTTTCTTTGGTTTGGTTATAACTAATGATTCCGATCCTGCCAGTTCACACCCTCTGACGGTAAAACTCCGTTAGTGGATTTTGAGGGTGTGACAGATAGTGATCAACAAATGAAGGTTATGATGAAGAAGATCCCGAAGAGGAGCCTGAGGAGAAACCTGAGGAAGATCCCGAGGAGGAACCCGAAGAGGAACCGGAGGAAGAACCGGCTGAGCCAGAGGCACACTCGGATGTGTCCTAAGGCGACGACATCTCGGGATGATAATACCTAGATGGCTGGAAGAAACGCTGGACACGAACGTGGTAACATCAGCATGACTGCAGCTGAACTCCAAACTCTGCTGAATGACCATGTGGCGGCCGCTTTAGCCGCACACGTTCAGAATCAAACTGGGGGTCCAAATGGAACATGTACCTTCAAGAACTACTTAGACTGCAAGCCCAGTACGTTTAAGGGCACTGAGGGAGCTATAGGCTTCCTGCGTTGGGCTGAGAAGGCCGAGTCGGCTTTTGAGATGTGTAACTGTCCCCCTGCCAGTAGGGTCAAATTCGCTGCTGGGACACTTGAGGATTCCGCCCTCACTTGGTGGAATTCGAACGTCCAGATCCTTGGATTGGAACTGGCTAACGCGATGAACTGGGAGGAGTTCAAAAACATGATGCGAGAGGAGTACTGTCCGAGGGAAGAAATTTCGAAGTTAGAGTCGGAGTTTTGGTCGTTGAAAATGGTGGGTTCAGAGATTGAAGCCTACACTACTCGTTCGCACGAGTTGGCAGTGATGTGTCCGCGGATGGTGGATCCGCCGAGCAAGAGAATAGAGATGTACATTGATGGGTTAGCACCACAGATTCAGGGTATGGTGACGTCTTCCAGACCAGCCACGATCCAACAAGCGATCCGTTTGGCTCACAAACTGACGGATCAGGCTGTGACCCAGGGTGCGTTACCACCGAGGGGTTCGACTGTTAAAGCCCGTGACAACCCGAGTAATGACCACGTCAGCAACAGTAACAACAACAGCAACCCGAACAGCGGGAAGAGAAAGTTTGACAACACCAGATCTTCATCCTCAAACCTCCCACCGCAACACCACTACCGTAAGCCCGAATTTACTCGGAGTTTCAACACTCAGAATCACAACAACAACAACAACAACAACAACGGTAGCGGGCAGGTTTCGAGCGGATATGCTGGGAAATATCCAAAGTGCAACAGGTGCAACTTTCATCATGTTGGTCAGTGTGACCGTGTCAAGTGTCAAAGATGCGGAAAGATAAGTCACCAAGCGAAGGAATGTAGAGAAGACCTTGCGGCGAAGGGTGCTCCTAAGCCACCGATGACGACTAAGGGATGTTTTGAATGTGGACAGGAAGGCCATTTCCGGAAGGATTGCCCCAAGCTGAAACATAATGACAACAATGGGGGCAATGGAAGTGGCAGTAACGGTGGAGGAAATGGCAAAGGAAGAGCGTTTGTGATTGGATCGGGTCAAGCCCGCAGAGATCCGCATGTGGTGTCTGGTAAGTTCCCCGTAAACGATTGTTTTGCTTCTGTTTTGTTTGACACTGGAGCTGATAGGAGTTTTGTGTCAAAGGCCTTTAGCCAACTTTTAAACCTTACTCCAACCCCGTTAGACGCTAAGTTTCCTGTTGAATTAGCTAACGGTAAAACTATAATAACAACTCATATATTTGCGGGATGTAAGTTGAAACTGTCAGGTCATGTCTTTGACATCGACCTTATTCCTTTTACGCTTAGTAGTTTCGATGTCGTTGTCGGCATGGACTGGTTATCCGAGAACCGAGCGGAGATTATATGCCATGATAAGATAGTCCATATTACCACCCCTTCCGGCGAGATCATTTCGGTCCGAGGCGAGAGAAGCGGCATGACCACCAGCGTCATTACCCTTATGAAGGCACAGAAGTATTTACGAAAGGGTCATCCGGCAATTTTGGCGCAGATTGTTGAGAAACCCGCGGAGGAGAAACGAATTGAAGACATACCGGTTGTGCGAGACTTCCCGGAAGTTTTCCCGGAGGATTTGCCTGGACTCCCTCCTATTCGTCAAGTCGAATTCCAAATCGAGTTGACACCCGGTGCAGCACCCATAGCACGAGCCCCGTATCGGCTCGCACCGGCGGAACTTCAGGAGTTGTCCACCCAGTTGCAAGATTTGTTGGATAAAGGTTTTATCCGACCTAGCTCATCGCCATGGGGAGCCCCTGTCTTGTTTGTCCGAAAGAAAGACGGGACCTTCCGAATGTGCATCAACTACCGGGAGTTGAACAAAGTGACGGTCAAGAACCGTTATCCTTTACCCCGAATTGATGATTTGTTTGACCAGCTTCAGGGATCGAGTTACTACTCGAAGATCGATCTACGATCCGGTTATCACCAGCTGAGAGTGCGCGAAGAAGATATTTCAAAGACGGCTTTCAGAACACGGTATGGTCACTACGAGTTTTCGGTTATGCCTTTTGGCCTAACCAACGCACCAGCCGTATTTATGGATCTCATGAATCGAGTATGCAAGGCGTACCTCGACAAGTTCGTGATTGTTTTCATTGATGATATTCTCGTCTACTCCAAGAACGAGACTGACCACGAAGAGCACTTAAGGATAATTCTGGAACTGCTGAAGAAGGAACAACTGTATGCTAAACTCTCGAAATGTGAATTTTGGCTTCGCGAGGTTCACTTTTTAGGACATGTGATCAACGAGAATGGTATCCATGTCGATCCCGGTAAGGTAGAGGCCATCAAAAACTGGGAAGCACCTAAGACTCCGACTGAGGTGCGACAATTCCTAGGACTGGCCGGCTACTATCGGCGTTTCATCGAGGGATTTTCAAAGATTGCTCAACCCCTCACCGCTTTGACTCACAAGGGCACTAAGTACAACTGGGGTGACGCGCAGGAATCCGCTTTTCAACTGTTGAAAACCAAGCTTTGTAGCGCCCCTATTTTAGCCCTCCCCGAGGGAACAGAAAATTTTGAGGTACACTGTGATGCATCTATACAAGGTCTCGGTTGTGTGCTGATGCAACTCGAGAAGGTTATAGCCTACGCCTCTAGACAACTACGGGTTCACGAGAAGAACTACACGACCCACGATTTGGAACTCGGAGCTGTAGTGTTTGCTCTTAAGATATGGAGGCATTACTTGTACGGTACCAAGTTTACCATTTACACCGACCACAAGAGTCTCCAACATATCTACGATCAGAAGGAGCTGAACATGCGACAGCGTCGTTGGGTCGAGCTGCTTAAAGATTATGATTGTGCCATCAAGTACCACCCTGGCAAGGCCAATGTGGTGGCCGACGCCCTCAGCAGAAAAGAAACGGATAAACCCAGACGGGTGAGAGCATTGCAACTCACGATTCATGCCAGCTTACCCGATCAGATTCGCGATGCGCAACTGGAAGCTTTGAAAGATGATAATCTTCCATCGGAACTCATGCGGGGCATGAGCGAGCAACTTGAAACCAGATCGGACGGGGTCCGATATTTTGAGAACCGGATTTGGGTTCCACGATACGGAGAGTTGAGAACTCTAGTGATGGACGAAGCTCACAAGTCCCGATATTCTATCCACCCTGGCTCAGATAAAATGTATCATGATTTAAAGGAACTTTACTGGTGGCCGAACATGAAAGCCGACATTGCCACCTACGTGAGCAAATGCTTGACTTGTGCCAGAGTCAAGATAGAATACCAGAAACCATCTGGTCTACTGCAACAACCGGAACTCCCAATGTGGAAATGGGAACACATCTCAATGGACTTTATTACGGGTTTGCCTAAGACACCGACGGGATGCGATACCATCTGGGTGATCGTTGACCGGTTGACTAAATCGGCGCACTTCCTAGCGATTAAGGAAACAGACAAAATGGAAAGACTGTCTCGTGTCTACATGAAGGAAGTAGTGTCGAGACACGGAGTGCCTGCCTCGATCATTTCCGATCGAGATTCTCGTTTTACCTCACACTTTTGGAAGTCGCTGCAAAGCGCACTGGGCACACGTCTCGATATGAGTACCGCATACCATCCTCAGACGGATGGGCAAAGTGAACGGACTATTCAGACCCTGGAGGATATGTTGCGTGCATGCGTCTTAGATTTCGGAAAAAGTTGGGAACCCCACTTACCCTTGGTAGAGTTTTCGTATAATAACAGCTACCACGCAAGTATTAAGGCAGCGCCGTTTGAAGCGCTGTACGGACGGAAGTGTCGATCACCACTCTGCTGGGCAGAGGTGGGTGACAGCCAAATCACTGGTCCGGAACTGGTACTCGAAACCTCGGAAAAGATTGTTCAAATCCGAAATCGCATGGCAGCAGCACGAGATCGCCAAAAGAGTTACGCCGACAAGCGCCGAAAACCTCTCGAATTTCAAGTAAACGATCGAGTGTTACTCAAAGTCTCACCTTGGAAAGGTGTGGTTCGCTTTGGTAAGCGAAACAAACTCAACCCACGGTATGTTGGTCCGTACCGGATAACTGAGCGCATTGGTCTGGTGGCGTACCGACTGGACCTACCAACAGAACTCAGTGGCGTACACGATGTATTCCACGTATCAAATTTGAAGAAATGCCTATCTGATGAAACCCAAGTAGTCCCTTTGGAGGAACTACAAGTTGATGAACAGTTACGGTTCATTGAGGAACCAGTCGAGGTTTTGGATTGGGAAACCAAAACGCTCAAACACAGCAAAATTCCAATCGTTAAGGTTCATTGGAACTCGAGACGTGGACCGGAGTTCACGTGGGAACGCGAGGATCAAATGATGAAAAAGTATCCTCACCTTTTTGAAGGGCTAACCAAACACCGGAAACCGCGAAACCCGGCAAACCGTCAAACATCACCGGAGGTATGAACTAAATTTCGGGACGAAATTTCTTTCTACTACGGGATGATATGACAAACTGAAAATTTTTCTTACTTTTTCAGACACTCATCACGACTTGACTCAAATTTTCGGGACGAAAATTCTTTAACATGGGAATGATGTGACAATCGTCAATTTCAGGTTAACCTCGTTAACTCAACTCCGTAAATTCGAACTTTAAGATCGTTGAATCTATAACGCACACTTCATTACATTTAAACTAGGGTTTAAATGACGCTTAACACTTACTACATGTGTAGTCTTTCGGGATTTGCACCGAAACGCAAACGAGTTGACGCAAGCGATTGATAAATAAACGACAAACGTCAAAACACTAATTATGTGATTATTATGTGTTAGGTATATGTGTGTTACTTGATTGTTATGTGGAATGTTAAACAAGAAACAAGAACTAATTAGTTTAGGCTAGAGATGTAACACTTGAAAGATTAGGGACTAGAATGTAACTTGATTATCTATAAATATAACCTTAACACTAAACCCTAACTTATTATTATAAACCTACAACTCTAATCGGCCCTCCCCTTGCTCTTCTTGGCTGCCGTCCACTTTCACACACATATACACCATCAATTCAAGCCTTTGATTGAAGAACTAAGTGCTAGGAAGGTATATTTGATCATCCTTTACCTTCTTGTTGTTTGATTTTGATGTTTAATGGGTTAATTAAAAACCCTAGGCAGCCGATTTTCATGAGTATGTATGAGTTAACATGATGGTTGTTAAATTCATGATGATTGATAACTAGTATTGATGTTGTTGCTTGATTGATTGTTGTCCTTGATTTGAATTAGAACACAAACCCTAATCTTGTATGTATGGTGTGATTGATATGCATGGATAGTAGTTATAGTGTCTAGAGGGTTATATGGATGCATGATAGTTCATAGATTGTTATTATGTTGAGTTTTGATGGGAACAGATTCTGGACAGAATATATATACGATGTTTAACTGACTGTAACGAAGTGTAAACGTGAAAATTGATTGAGATTGTGGGTACTGCAGTAAACTAGGTTGAGTCTAGTTTCTATAAAGTATAAATTCGTAATTTTTGGATAAGTGGAAGTATACTTTTATGATTTTACAAAAATGTGATGCAAAGCTGAGCTGTTAGACCTGCTGTTAGGTTATGTTGTAAATATTATATCTCATGAACTACGAGACCAATTGGGTTGGTTCCACTTCTGGAAGTTGACTCACTGAGTTAGGAACCAAACCCAAGTGGTCTTGCATTTATTAGATTTTTCGTTTAACGGGAATTTCAAATAACATTCTGTTGCGCATGAATCTGACTGATATGAGTTTACTGTAGTGTTTTGATCATTATGAGCAATCTATATGGAATAAAAATAAGATAAAATATGTTCTGGAAACCTAAGATATGTATGCTTCTGTGGTAATTTTTGGTGAATTAATTGAGACGTTATAATCGGTGAACTAGTGCAATCTTTCAAGTAGAAATTCTGTCATAACGAAACTAGCTGCTGAGTTGTATAGGAATGCATGAAATATGATAGTTTTTATATAATTGTTGTATTTTGACCAAAATACCCTTGCGGGGAATAGTTGCTAGTTGATTTCCATGAATTGACCAAATTGCCCTTATGGGGAATAATTGCTAATAAGTATGTTATTAATACATGATACGAAAGTAATTGCTCACCCACGTATCGTATCACAATTGTACTTGTTTAAGTCACACACGATTCACAAACGAAACACGAAATCTGTTACGTGCATAGGTATTATGTGCCGAGTCTAGAGACTCGTTAAACGTTCCGATACTTAGAAAATCTCTTTGTTATTTTAGAACGCTAGAGAGTTTTCTACGACGCGCATCACTTGGTGATCTAGATCGGATATTCTTCGCAAACAGTGAGTTCACTTACCCCACTCTTAAACTGCTTTCAAACGTTTTTCAATTGGGGGAGATAACATACTCCGATAAACATATTTTCTGAGATAAACGCATATGAAAGATTTTGTTATAAATTATATATCACTTGTAAAGGCTAAGCGGCATACGTAACATTTGAAGTCCCACACATCGGACCGGTTAATATTTGGAATAGCGAGTCACTTTTGGGTAGTACTACTGGGTTTGACAAACCCCACCCGACGCTAAGCTCAACTGGAGGTTGAGTGGGTGTAAATTTTGGCTAACACTTACCATGGTCTGGAGGACCTGGTGACGGGCACTTGATAAACAGTCAGCTTCGGTCGCGAACCACTTAGCGATACTTGTTGTATAGATTAGCTACCTATCGATATATAATTTGACATAACACTATCTGGTAATGCAAAACACTTAAACGTTGTAACGAGGTTACACACTCAAACGTCGTAACGGGGTTACGCAACACTTAAACGCTGTAACGTGGTTACACACTCAAACGTCGTAACGGGGTTACGCAACACTTAAACGCTGTAACGTGGTTACACACTCAAACGTCGTAACGGGGTTACGCAACACTTAAACGTTGTAACGTGGTTACACACTCAAACGTCGTAACGGGGTTACGCAACATTTAAACGTCGTAACGAGGTTACGCAAAACGCTAAACGATTTATCTTATTTTACTTGTGAACTCACCAACCTTGTGTTGACACTTTTAGTATGTTATTCTCAGGTAGCCGAGGCGGGCGCGCGGTTTAGGAGCATGCATTAATTGAAAACATCTTTACTCTGCAAACTTAATTTTAACATTTACATTTGGTTTTAAGTCGTCCTGCGTGACGCAACTTTTGAATTAAGGTTTTACGCTTCCGCACTTACTTTCATTTAAACGTTTTTCTTTGGTTTGGTTATAACTAATGATTCCGATCCTGCCAGTTCACACCCTCTGACGGTAAAACTCCGTTAGTGGATTTTGAGGGTGTGACATTTTCATGACTGCTTCAAATTCCTGACACATGGCGAATCTGGATGCAGCAAAAATGATGTCGTCCACATATACTTGAACGAGTAGAAGATCTCCCCCTTTCTCTTGACAGACAATGTGCTATCGATCATTCCTCTTTCGAACCCATTCTCAAGCAAGTAATCGGACAATGTTGCGTACCAGGCACGAGGGGCCTGATGTAGCCCATATAAAGCTTTACTCAGTTTGTACACATGATCAGGAAAATTTGGGTCTGGGAAACCAGGAGGTTGTTCAACATACACCACCTCATCGACTTTACCATTTAAAAAGGCAATTTTCACATCTAACTGGAACACTTTCATCTCTTTGTGAGCAGCAAATGCCAAAAATAGTCGAATTGCCTCCAATCTTGCCACAGGAGCAAACACTTCGTTGTAGTCGATTCCTTCTTGCTGATTAAAACCTTTTACTACCAGCCTTGCCTTGTTCCAAATGATTATCCCTTTCTCATCTCTCTTGCATTTAAAAACCCACTTTGTACCGATAGCAGTGACATTCCGTGGTATTTTAACTAATTTCCATACTTCCATTTTCTCAAACTGTGCTAATTCTTCTTGCATTGCCTCGACCCACGAGTTATCCTTTAGAGCCATTTGATAATTCTTTGGTTCAATCTGGCTGATGAAGCAGGTGTTCAAGCATTCATTTATGATACCTGTGTCTTTAATGCTTGCGTAAACACATGTGTGTTCATCCAAACTTCTTCTTGTTTGAACACCGTCAGACAGATTACCTATCACATTGTTGATTTTTGTGAACTCCAGTAGTCTGTACCGGACCGACTCCCAGATTGTTTTCTAAATTCGAAGAGAGTTCATCAATGGGTGATTGATGTTGAGAGTGAAATGGATTGTAGAATTCTTCTTCAGTAGAGGCTGCAGGAGTATCAACGGCACTTGACGAGAAAGGTTGACTTTCATCGTATCGCGGGCGTTGCCCAATATTGTCCTCTTTGTCATACAGAATCTGTGAAGCAATTTTTTCATCAACTTCTGCAAATTCCAAGTAAGGTATATTAAAATATTTGAACAGTTTATCATAGTCGAAAGCTTCAGCGGGTCCCATGCTAGGCTTTGGTGATTTGTAACTCGTAATTTCAGTGTTACATACCACCTCAACCTTGCTGTTCGATAAATTAAAGACTCTTCTGTTGGGAGTCCCAACAACATATCCGACTAAAAAACCTTCGTCGACTTTTTCACCAAATTTTGAGTTTGTCTTTAATATCGTACATGGGTACCCGAAAGGTTCAAGACCATTCAAGTTTGGCTTTCTACCATGCATGAGTTCATAACAAGTTTTATTTAATCTTTTAACAGTTAAAACGTGATTAAGGATATAACAGGCTGTGGCAACTGCTTCAGCCCAAAACACCACGGGAAGTTTAGCATCTGCCAGCATGGTTCTGGCTCCTTCTATTAGCGTTATATTCTTCCTCTCAGCTACCCCATTTTGTTGCGGAGTATACGGGGCGCTGTACTGATGTTCTATCCCTTTCTGTAAGCAGAACATCTCCATCTGGTAGTTCTTGAATTCTGTACCATTATCACTCCTGATGTACTTAACCTTTCTCCCAACAATATTTTCAACCTTGGTAATCAAGTTAATTACCAACTGAACTGTCTCATCTTTTGCCTTCAGAAAGTATACCCAATAGTATCGAGAGTAATCATCAGTTATAACCAGACAGTATGACGTTCCACCTAGACTCTTTACATTCACGGGACCAAAGAGATCCATGTGAAGTAGGTCTAAGGTACTAACAATTGAGTTAACCTTCTTGGAGTGATGAGGTTTTTTGTGTTGCTTTCCCTTCTTGCACGACAAGCATTGATCTTCAAAGTTGAAATTCTTTAAGGGAACCCCAAGCACCAGCCCATTCTTGACAATGTAATTCATTTTACGAAGATGTATATGTCCCATTCTTCGATGCCATAACTCTGACTCAGACTCAGTTGCCTTTGACAGAAGACATGATTCTTCTGTTGTCATCTCAGTTGACCTCATATCCATTACATGCGTGTTCTTTTCTCTTGGAGCTCTCATCACCACCCATGCCTCTGGTATCTTGAAACCAGGATAAAGGACAATTGCCTCGTTTTTAGTAAAATGCACCGTGTATTCCTTGTCACAAATCTGAGACACACTCAACAAATTACGCTTCAACTCTTCCACAAAATTCACCTTTTCCAACTTCATTCTTCCATTAGTCACCATTCCTATACCACTGATTCTACCTCCACTCTCTCCAGCGAAACTAACCCTTCCTCCTTGAACAGGTTTCCAGTCACGTAACAAATTCTTGTTACCCGTCATGTGCCGGGAACATCCACTGTCCACAACCCACAGATTGTTTACAGCCCTGTTCAACTGTTCCTGCACAGTTAAAGAAAAAGATTAAAATCTGGGGACCCAAGACCTACTAGTCTTGGGTCGATTAAATCTGTTGACCGACATCTAGTACTTTGGTTGCCCAAAATCAGTTTGATGATGATTTCTGTAAGTTCTGAAAGGAAACCTTCTTGAGGATTGACTATGAGGCCATCCAAACCTTAGTGAATTAACTGAATTATAATTGTTGGTTTGTAGTTAACTGGGGAAAAATGAGACTGATTTCTTTGAAATCTTGGATTAGTCCAATGTCTGAAATTTTGTGATTTCGCATTCTTACTAGTATAATAATTACTATTTGTTTTATTCTGCGTTTTCGGAGGCCTCATACCTCTAAGGTTTCTCTGGTTTAGAGAACAATCAGCAATAAGGTGTCCTACTTGATTGCATCTGAAACAACTTCTGTTTTCAACTTTCGTCTCAACAGTAGTTGCAGATATCGAGGTTGCATTACTACCCGTTTGTCGAACATATGGTGGGACAAACGGATTTAGGGAAGGTTTCTTTTCATCGGATTTAGGCTTATATTCCTCCCCACGTTTGAGTAACACTACCACTTCTTTTATCTCACCCGATTTGGATGACTGGTCCAAATTTGATGAGACAGAGCTAGGGACAGAAATCTCAACATTAGAAGTTGACTTACTCGTTTCGCTCTTTTTGACTTCAAGTTCTTCAATCGAAATTTTGACTGGAACTGTCTGATTAATCTCAACATTAGCAGATTGCTGATTACTAAGATTATAGGTATAATTATTGTTATACGGTGGTGGAACTTCAGAAAATCCAATTCCCCCTTTGTTAACTGTGGAACGTTGAACGCTTATGATGTGATCTAGCATAGCTGATGAATTTCTAAACTGTTCAATTTTTCTGCTTAGTTCCACCACTTTTACCTTGTAATCAGCTATCTGTTTATCTTTTTCAACAATTAGTTTGGTTTTTTCTTCTAACACTTCATAACTAAGATCAATTACTTGTATTTTATCAGCTAGATTGGCTTTTAGACTTCTAATATCTTTTTTCACTAGCTTTTATTTTTACCGAGTAACTGTTTTCTCTAGTTTTAGTATAGTGATGATCTTCTTTTAACGTTTTAAATTGTGCGTCCAAACTAACAAACTGATCAGTTACTGTTTTCAATTGTTCAGACAGATTTTCACATTGCATACAATGAAGTTCAGAACTTACCTCAGAGAGTTGATCGTTGACTTCTGCCATATATGCTTGATTTTCTCCCGTCTCCCTCTCACTTCCTCTAGTTTCGATGTTTACCAAATTAGCATGTTCGAACACTTCCTCAACGTGTATATTCCAGTTGTATCCACCATTCTGTCTGGATACCATATCCCTATTCTCACTACCACCCCCATTCTGTTGTGCTGGCCTGTTCTGACTTCGTTTGACTCTCTCATTTGTACATTCCTTAGCAAAGTGACCATTCTGTTGACAGTTGTAACATCGAACCTTTGATTTATCAAACGCTGGTCTTTCTCCAACGAACTTTCTACCCGTTTTCTTCATGAATCTCTTTACCCTTCTTACTATCATACCATTTGCCACTGCAGATCCATCTCTTCCAAATCATCAGCATCGATCTGATCATAGTCTTCATCCAACGTTGCAGGGTCGACTATTTTACCTTTTATGTAGTTCTCATAAGATGCAATGAAGGATGCATAGAGAGAAAACTGCTGTTCAGCTGATTTAACACTCATGGGCATCTGAGAGTAGTTGTAGCTCGGAACATTTGACGAGAAATTACCAGTTGTGGCTTGAGGTTTTGAAGGATTACTACCTCCAGCTACGAAACATATGTCGCCATCCATATTGAGAGTCACATGACCATCTTGAGTTGAGTTTGAGTTTGATTCTCCCTTTGTGTAGTAGGCAATGGATTCTAATTTTGAACTTGAACTTGGAGTGACTTTCGCACCATACATTCCCGGATCCTGAACCTGATCAGTTGGTGTCTCCTTCCGAACCATGTTAAGTTCAAAATTTCGTAACTTTTGTTGTGTTACTTTCAACTATGACTTCAATAAACATTACAGAATCGGTAAAAATGGATGTTGAAGCCGATTCAGCAACTAAGGCTCCAAAAATGCTTAAGGGTACCGATTTCGTTGCATGGAAAGATCGGTTTGAACAGTACGTGAAGTATCAAGATGCTAAGATGCGGGTTTGCATTTAAGACGGATACATTCCACCAACATCCCTGTTTGAAGGTCGTGATCAAATTAAGAAGTACAGTAAGATGGAAGAGGAGGAAAAGAAAATGTATGAGGCAGAAAGTAAAGCTCATGCAGCAATAACAATGGCTCTTCCACAAGAGATTCTTCGTACTTTCAAGAAGTACAAAACTGCTAGAGAGCTATGGGAAGAACTAGAAAATCGATATGAAGGAAATGTGGGGATACGTGCTTCCAAGACAAAGCTACTAAAAACCCAATTCTCTGTATTCAAGTATTTGAAAAATGAATCACTTGACGATATCATCACAAGATATTATCACCTGATGACCGAACTTAGTAATTACTCCATTGAATACAAAGAAGAAGAGATAGTAGAGAAACTCTTTGATGCTCTTCCACCGAAATGGGAAATGTACACGGTTTTGATGAAAGAGGATAAAGACTTTGCCAATATTGATTTGCAAACAACAGTCAATAAGTTACGAAATTTTGAACTTAACATGGTTCGGAAGGAAACACCAACTGATCAGGTTCAGGATCCAGGAATGTATGGTGCGAAAGTCACTCCAAGTTCAAGTTCAAAATCAGAATCCTCTGCCTACTACTCAAAGGGAGAATCAAACTCAAACTCTACTCGTGATGGTCATGTGACTCTCAATATGGATGGTGACGTATGTTTCGTAGCTGGAGGTAGTAATTCTTCAAAATCTCAAGCCACAACAGGAAATTTCTCGTCAAATATTCCGAGCAACAACTACTCACAGATGCCCATGAGTGTTAAATCAGCTGAACAACAGTTTACTCTCTATGCATCCTTCATTGCACTTATGAGAACTACATCAAAGGTAAAATATTCGACCCTGCACCTTTGGATGAAGACTATGATCATATCGATGCTGATGATTTGGAGGAGATGGATCTACAGTGGCAGATGGCTATGATAGTAAGAAGGGTAAAGAGATTCATGAAGAAAACGGGCAGAAAGTTCGTTGGGAAAAGACTAGGGTTTGATAAATCAAAGGTACGATGTTACAACTGTCAACAAAATGGTCATTTTGCTAAGGAATGTACAAATGAGAGAGTAGAACGAAGTCAGAACAGGCCTGCACAACAGAATGGGGGTGGTAGTGAGAATAGGGCTATGGTATCAAGACAGAATGGTGGATACAACTGGAATATACAGGTTGAGGAAGTGTTCGAACAGGCTAATTTGGTAAACATCAAAACTGGAGGAAGTGAGCGGGAGAGGGGAGAAAATCAAGCATATATGGCAGAAGTGAACGATCAGCTCTCTGAGGTAAGTTCTGAACTTCATTGTATGCAATGTGAAAATCTATCTGAGCAATTGAAAACAATAACTGATCAGTTTGTTAGTTTGGACGCTCAATTTAAAACATTAAAAGAAGATTATCACTATACTAAAACTAGAGAAAACAGTTACTCGGTAAAAATAAAAGCTAGTGAAAAGGATATCAGAAGTCTTAAAGCCAGTCTAGCTGATAAAATACAAGTAATTGATCTTAGTTATGAAGTGCTAGAAGAAAAAAACCAAACTAATTGCTGAAAGAGATAAATAGATAACTGATTACCAGGTAAAAGTGGTGGAACTAAACAGAAAAATTGAACAATTTAGAAATTCATCAGCTATGCTAGATCACATCATATGTGTTCAACGTTCCCAGAACAAAGGGGGAATTGGATTTTCTGAAGTTCCACCACCGTATAACAATAACTATTCCTATAATCCTAGTAATCAGAAATCTGCTGATGTTGAGATTAGTCAGACAGTTCCAATCAAAATTTTCTACTAAAGAACTTGAAGTTAATAAGAGCGAAACGAGTAAGCCAAATTCCAATGTAGAGGTTTCTATTCCTAGCTCTGTCTCATCAAATTCGGACAAGTCATCCGAATCGGGTGAGATAAAGGAAGAGGTAGTGTTACTAAAACGTGGGGAGGAATATAAGCATGATGAAAAGAATTCTTCCCTAAACCCGTTCGTCCCACCATATGTTAGACAAACGGGTAGTAATGCAACCTCGACATCTGCAACAACTGTTGAGACGAAAGTTGAACACAGAAGTTGTTTCTGATGCAATCAAATAGGACACCTTATTGCTGGTTGTTCTCTAAACCAGAGAATATTTAGAGGTATGAGGCCTTCGAAAACTGAGAATAAAAGGAATTTTAATTATCATACGGGTAAGATTGCGAACTCATCAAATTTCAGATATTGGACTAATCCAAGATTTCAAAGAAATCGGTCTCATTTTTCCCCAGTTAACTACCAAACCAACAATTATAATTCAGTTAATTCACTAAGGTTTGGATGGCCTCATAGTCAATCCTCGAAAAGGTTTCCTTTCAGAACTTACAGAAACCATCCTCAAACTGACTTTGGGCAACCAAAGTACTGGATGCCGGTAAACAGATTTAACCGACCCAAGACCAGTATGTCTTGGGTCCCCAGATTTTAATCTTTTTCTTTAAATGTGCAGGAACAGTCGAACAGAGTTGTAAACAATCTGTGGGTAGTTGACAGTGGCTGTTCCCGGCACATGACTGGTAACAAGAATTTGTTACATGACTGGAAATCTGTTCAAGGAGGAATGGTTAGTTTCGCTGGAGAGAGTGGAGGTAGAATCACTGGTATTGGAAATGTGACAAATGGAAAAATGAAGTTAGAGAAGATGAATTTTGTTGAAGAATTGAAGCATAACCTGTTGAGTGTATCTCAGATTTGTGACAAAGAATACACGGTGCACTTTACTAAAAACGAGGAAATCGTCCTTTATCCTAGTTTCAAGATACCAGAGGCATGGGTGGTTATGAAAGCTCCAAGAGAAAAGAACACGTATGTAATGGATATGAGGTCAGCTGAAATGACAACAGAAGAATCATGTCTTCTGTCAAAGGCAACTGAGTCTGAGTCAGAGTTATGGCATCGAAGAATGGGACATATACATCTTCGAAAAGTGAACTACATTGTCATGAATGGGCTGGTGCTTGGTGTTCCCTTGAAGAATTTTAACCTTGAAGATCAATGCGTGTCGTGCAAGAAGGGAAAGCAACACAAGAAACCTCATCACTCCAAGAAGGTTAACTCAATCGTCAGTACCCTAGACCTACTTCACATGGATCTCTTTGGTCTAGTGAATGTAAAGAGTCTAGGTGGAACGTCATACTGCTTGGTTGTAACCGATGATTACTCTCGATACTCTTGGGTATACTTTTTGAAGGAAAAAGATGAGACGGTTCAGTTAAGTAATTAACTTGATTGCCAAGGTTGAAAATATTGTTGGGAGAAAGGTTAAGTACATCAGGAGTGATAATGGTACAGAGTTCAAGAACTACCAGATGGAGATGTTCTGCTTACAGAAAGTGATAGACCATCAGTACAGCGCCCCATATACTCCGCAACAAAATGGGGTGGCTGAGAGGAAGAATAGAACGATAATTGAAGGGGCCAGAACCATGTGGGCTAATTCTAAACTTCCCGTGGTGTTCTGGGCTGAAGCTGTTGCCATAGCCTGTTATATCCTTAATCGTGTTAATAAAACTTGTTATGAACTCATGCATGGTAGAAAGCCAAACTTGAATGGTCTCGAACCTTTCGGGTCCCAATGTACGATATTAAAGACAAACTCAAAATTTGGTGAGAAAGCCGACGAAGGTATTTTAGTCGGATATGTTGTTGGGACACCCAACAGAAGAGTCTTTAATTTATCGAACAACAAGGTTGAGGTGGTATGTAACACTAACATCACGAGTTACAAATCACCAAAACCTAGCATGAGACCCGCTGATGCTTTCGACTATGATAAACTGTTCAAATCTTTTAATATACCTTACTTGGATTTTGCAGAAGTTGATGAGAAAATTGCTTCACAGATTCTGTATGACGAGGAGGACAATATTGGGCAATGTCCGCGATACGATGAAAGTCAACCTTCCTCGTCAAGTGCCGTTGATACTCCTGCTGCCTCTACCGAAGAAGAATTCAACAACCCGTTTTTCTCTCAACATCAATCACCCATTGATGAACTCTCTTCGAATTTAGAAAACAATCTGGAAGTTGGTCCGGTTCAGACTACTACAATTCACAAAAATCACCCTTTGGAGAATGTGATAGGTAATCTGTCTGACGGTGTTCAAACAAGAAGAAGTTTGGATGAACACACATGTGTTTACGCAAGCATTAAAGACACGGGTATCATAAATGAATGTTTGTTCACCTGCTTCATCAGCCAGATTAAACCAAAGAATTATCAAATGGCTCTTAAGGTTAGCTCGTGGGTCGAAGCCATGCAAGAAGAGTTAGCACAGTTTGAGAAGATGGAAGTATGGAAATTAGTTGAAAAACCACGGAATGTAAAAGCTATTGGTACAAAGTGTGTTTTAAATGCAAGAGATATGAGAAAGGGATAATCATTCGGAACAAGGCAAGGCTGGTAGTAAAAGGTTTTAATCAGCAAGAAGGAATCGACTACAATGAAGTGTTTGCTCCTATGGCAATATTGGAGGCAATTCGACTATTTTTGGCATTTGCTGCTCACAAAGAGATGAAAGTGTTCCAGTTAGATGTGAAAAGTGCCTTTTTAAATGGTAAAGTCGATGAGGTGGTGTATGTTGAACAACCTCCGGGTTTCCCTGACCCAGATTTTCCTGATCATGTGTACAAAACTGAGTAAAGCTTTATATGGGCTACATCAGGCCCCTCGTGCCTGGTACGCAACATTGTCCGATTACTTGCTTGAAAATGGGTTCGAAAAAGGAAAGATCGATAGCACATTGTTTGTCAAGAGAAAGGGGGGAGATCTTCTACTAGTTCAAGTATATGTGGACGACATCATTTTTGCTGCATCAAGAGTCACCATGTGTCAGGAATTTGAAGCAGTCATGAAAAAGAGGTTTGAAATGAGCGCCATGGGCGAATTAACTTTCTTTTTGGGATTGCAGGTTGATCAGAAGAAAGATGGGATGTTCATTCATCAAACAAAATATGTCCATGACGTACTCAAACGCTTCAAGATATAGGATAGCACTCCATTTGATACTCCCGTTTGCGTCAATCACAAATTGGGTACTGATTCTGACAGTGATGAAGACGTGGATCCCACTCAATATCGGGCAATCATAGGTTCCTTAATGTATTTAACTGCATCTAGACCTGGTATTATGTTTGCAGTTTTTCATTGTGCTCACTTTCAGGCAAGCCCGAAGGAATCTCACATGATGGGAGTGAAGAGAATATTGTGGTATCTCAAAGGCAAGCCTAAGTTGGGATTGTGGTACACGAAAGGGGGAGAACTGGATTTGGTAGCTTACACAGATTCTGACTATGGAGGTTGCAATCAGAACAGGAAGTCAACAACCGGTGGATGTCAGTTTCTGGGAGGAAGATTGGTGTCGTGGCAGTGCAAAAAGCAGACCTCTGTAGCCATTTCCACCTGCGAAGCAGAGTACATGGCAGCATCGAACTGCTGCTCACAGGTTCTTTGGATACAACAGCAATTGCGCGATTACGGTCTGAATTTCACTCAAACTCCTATTTGCATTGATAACACTGCTTCAATCTCAGTAACTAACAATCCCGTCAAACACAGCAAAACTAAACATATTGACATTCGTTATCATTTTATACGGGATTGTGCTGAGAAGAAATTGATTGTGCTAGAAAAGGTTGATTCGTTGGATAATTTCGCCGATCTTTTTACTAAAGCGTTTGACCGATCTCGTTTTCAAAATCTTGTTGAGCTGAATGGGATGATCAATCCCGAGTAACCTTGTTTTTCGTTTTTTTACTAAAAAAAACATCACTATCGCTTAGAATTACTAAAAAATAGTCGTTCATACTTAGTTAGAAGGACACATCTTCGGATATGTTTGGTCCTTACTTCTACTAGTAGATTATGAGGATAGCCATTAACCAGATGACCGACAGTGACCGGGGCGGTTTATGATGGGTTTTTATTCTTTCGCTGAAAAATAGTCGTTCATACTTAGTTAGAAGGACACATACTCGTATGTGGTCGGTCCAGCTGATTCATTGCATCTTCAGGATAGCCGTTTACCTGAAGACTTAGACTTGATCGGGGCGATAGAATTTAAAATTTTTAAAGGGAGATGATATAATTTTTCAATTCTATAACTTCATAAGAAGTTTCAATACAATGTTTAAAAGAAAATTGATCCAACCTTGGAATGATAGAAAAACTATTTCTGTGTGCCTAACTGGTGAAGTTATTAGGCCTAAAAGACTCTAGAACAGCCATTGTATGATATAGTAGCTTTTTATGGTGAGTAAAAGTAGAAGTGATACAAACTAAATTTCCTCGATTTAATGAGGAGACGCATTCTGAGTTGTGCATGTCTCCATATACATCTTTCCAAATGATTGGCAGAAAAGTGATTACCCAGTCATACACGAGCCCGTGAGTGTTCTGATTCCCGAGAAGATGGTGTGTTAAGTACCTGCAGTGATCCAGATTCGGGACTTGCAGTCGTCTACTATTTGAAGCTGTATTAATATCTCTATTAAAAAAAATGTTGTTTAGCCTTCTGAAGCTTATGTTGTTACAAATATCAGTCAAGAGGCAAGAAAGAGAACGGGAAGAAGACTCTAAAGATCGATATGTACTTACTGTTTAATCAGACACTACGAGTCGAGGTCAATTCGGGGTGACTTGGGGAAAGCCAAATACGCTTTGAGAATAGATAGGAGGCATCACAATCTCTCATGTGATGTCCATCTAAACTTTGAGCTTAATTGAACCTAATCCGTATCACAGAAGCGATGAAAACCATACTAAGTTTTATACCTGCTTACAACCTGTTTCTTTATGTTATAATACCGCTGAACATGGATCTATATGACAGCCACTTAATTAGTATGATTCCTGTTCGGATCTTTTCTAAAACATGCAGGCTCACGTCAAGACTGAAATTTGATCCCGTTTTATTTAATTTCTAAAATTTTCATTGCAAATTTCGTTTTATGGTTTAAAACTAGGTTACTTGGTTCTTTGATTATAAAGTTTAAATCTTTAACGGAGGATTTTAAAAGACCGTTGAAATTTGATCAAATTTACAAGGTTTGTTAGTAATTTAAAATAGGCGAACTTGTAAAGAGGGTTGACCATGGTTGACCTTAAGTGAAGTTAAAGATAATCTGTTGACCAGCGAAGTTGTCACAGGGGCGAAGTTAATCTTAACTTCGCCCTTGTATTTTCAAACCTATATAAAGGTCAACCTGGTCAAACCCTTTACATATTATCAGAAACTCAGCGAACTTATATACACTCCTAACCCTAGGCGAACTTAATCCTCGAATCGAACCTCGTTATTATCGGTTTCCAATCCGTGTTAAAGGTGTGTAGGCTCGGTATGACATGTAATTCTTGTCAATGGTGTTAATCAGAAATCTTTTTGGTCCGATTCGTGACTTAGTTCATGCAACCCTTTAAACACCCGATAAACATTCTGTCTCTAATGTGTTCGTAACCCAGTTGGTCTTCTAGATCTTAATAAGAAACATCTTATCATGTTTTCATTCACAAATTCACCAAACAATACTATGATCGGACATCAATAATTCGCCATTTCATATTCAGACGAAGTTGGGTTTAGGCGAAGTTGTTCTTAACTTCGCCCTAGGCATAACTTCGCCTTCTTATTTTAATTAATTAATTAGCCTAGTTGTTCACAGGCGAAGTTAGGGTGAGGCGAAGTTATACTCAACTTCGCCTTATGTTTAACTTCGCCTGCTGCTTATCTTATTTAATTTAAAAGTTCTAATTTTTATCAGGCGAAGTTAAAGTTAAGGCGAAGTTGTAATTAACTTCGCCATATGGATAACTTCGCCTGCACATAACATGTTATTATAACTTCGCTCATGGTAACAGGCGAAGTTATGATCTGCTACGTCGATGTTCTAACTTAGACCGTTTGTTGTGCAGATATGGCTGCTGTGGCAGGAGCTGGTGGTGCTGGTGGTGACGAAGGTGGTGACAACAACCGACAGTTCTTTCCGGGTCACAACATGTGCATTACTTTGGATCCGGATGCTAGTGGTGTCGACGACTATCGCGAGATCATCTCCTTCCTCGTTCGCTCACGAATTTTTCACGCCATCACTACAACTCTCCCCATTTCTCTACCGAATATTGAAGATTTCTGGCGAACGGTAGAATATGACTGTAGAGTTGAGCCTCCGGTTATGCCCACCACAGTGAACAATCAGGAGGTGCAGTTCTCAGCAGATCAGATCAGAGTCGCCTTGCAGTTCAGGACTGAAACTATAGATGATCCTACAGATTTTTCAGCTCCATTCAGAGATGATGCATTTTTACGTATGGGCTATTCGGGTCCTTTGGGTGACACTCAAAGGTGAAAGGGATTCTTGCTGGATCAGTGGCGTTTTCTGATGCACGTGATGATTGTGTGCATGTCGGGTCGTAAAGCTGGTACTGACGGTATGGGGGCAACGATGCAGTCTGCTATGACAGCCCTGACTTACAACAAGCCCTACAGCTTCAGTCAGATGGTGTTTTATGAAATCGATCGTCAGAGACGCGCGGTCGCTCGTGAAAGATTTTTAATGTACCCCAGATTCTTACAGATGATTTTGAATCATGTAGCACCTACGCTACCTCAACGACGACCCATCCGTTATGTTGAGAGTGTAAGTAAGAGGATCTTTGCGCAATGTAGGTCGTCAAGCGCACGTAGCAAACCAGAGCTTCGTCCACGGCACACTCCATTGTTTGGTTATTTGGTGAACCCTGCCTATATTGCTCCTCTTGGAGATGAATTTCGGGACCCTGCACCGCAACAGGCTGATGTTCCTCATCCACCACCTGTGGTTCAGCAAGCATTGCCTGCTGATCCTGTTGCGGCTCCGGAGGAACAGGTAGATCTTGAAGCTGCTTTTGGTGGACAAGGGTTCTTTGATATGGAGCAAATTGATCCAGCTGCAGAGGTTCAAGCCCAAGTAGCTGAGCCTTCTGGTGTAAATGTTTCGATGGTAGCTACATCTGTAGCAGATTCTGAGAGAACTGACTCTGACTCCTCCGCTGACGATATTGCTGAAGCACGACAGATTCTGGTCACACAAGAAAGAATACATGGCAAGAGAAAAAGAGACTCGGATGACAGTGAATCTGACTATGAGGAGGAGTTAGACAAGTTGATACGAAGATCTAGGAAAGTCAGAGCTGGTGAGAGGTCAGGAGTTGGTGAAAGCTCAAGGGTGGTTCGTTTCTCTCCACCCTCGTTATCTGGTATGACCATGGTTCCGGCTTCGATGACTGTAACAGTACCGATCACCTCCAGTGTTCCAGTGGTGACAACGTCATCATCATTTGGTATTCCACCAACCACGTTTCAGTTTTCGACTCCGGAGATTGTTTCCTTGCCACCTCCTACTGTTACTCCATCGGAGGTGGTTGCGAGATTTGTTGAGTCAACATTGGTTGCAACTGCGAGGTTTTCTGTCACAATACCACCCGCGGTTACTATTCAGCCTGCTTCTGGTATTCCAGTCAGTTTGGGAATACCTCCACTTTATGCTCAAGACGTTTCTCACATGCGCTTTGATTTTGATGCTACCTTGTCTGATTCTGAAAGGATAGCGGCTCTTTAAAGGGTGGTTGCTGAACAGTCGAGAATAAATCTAATCCAGACACAAGCTATCCAGCGCCTTGTAGCAGAAAATCAAATTCAATCGTCCCTCCTTGTTGAACATGGTAAACTTTTTGATGCTCTAAAGCAGTTCTTAGCATCTCAGGGGGAGACGAGCTGCAAGGGCGATGAGTTGAGAACAAATAAAAGTCATGATAGAGACAATGATCCCAATGCATCGAAAGGTGCAGGTGGTGAGTTGCCAAGAACTGAACAAACTCTTGGGACTTCCACATCTCAGGGGGAGTCAACTGGTACAGCAGGTGGATCAGGTGGTGAAGATGTTGTGGTTGTGGATGATGAGGAGATGTTGGATGATGATGATGTGGGTGATGACGATGTGTTACCAATTGAAAAGATTGAAAAGATAGGTGAACAGATTATGATTGATAGTGAGATTGAAGAGGGAGAGATTGTGGATGACAGTGTAGAACATGATATTCCAGATGTTGACAAGGTGAATATGAGTCAGGATATGGATGTGTCAGATGAGCCAGAGTGGGAAGAACAGCCGATATGGAAAGAAGGCTACGCTCAGTGGTTTGTAAAGACAAAGAAGCCAGCGGTTCCAACCATGTTCAAGAAGAGTTACAATATCAAAGGGTATGCTGAGTCGAAGAAGGGTATTATATGCTGGTTGTATGATGAGCAGTTGAAGTTATTTGTGATTAAACGCTTTGATGGGATTCAGTATTTTAAGAGGATGTTGAGATCTCTCAATACCTTGCCTGAGTGTGAGGTGAAGGATTTGGCAAAATTAGGGTTGATTAATAGAAGTGATGATAATATGGCCAGAATAATTTGGAAGATTGTGTGGAAAGAAAGTGTGAAAGAGAAGAAGTTTGAATTGTTAAAGCCACAGAAAGGGAAGATGGTTGAAGATAAGGAAAGAGGAATGCGAGCTGATGGTAAACCTTGGATGGTAATGAAATATAAATCGGTTCGGTGTTTAAAAAAAGTGCCGATGAAGATAATGCCTAAGGATGTCTTAAAGAATCTCAAGTTGTGGTATGTTGATAGTCAAACAGCTGAAGCGGTTATGGAAGATGAAGACGAACAAGAGATTATGAGAGTGTATGATCCCATGCACTTGGTAAATTTGTCTCAAGCTGACTTGCAGGTGCTAAACGATAAGAAGATATTCTATATTCCTGTATGGAAAGATGAAGCCAAGAAGTACCAGAGAGTGGTCTCTGTGTGTGTCAGACAGGGCGTTCATGCTTGAAGACGGGTGACACGAGATTTTGGGATTACTAGACACGTGATTGAAGATAGAGATATGAAGCTACTGCCAAGGGGGAGTCTGTTGGTGCATAATGTCAGTAGTTCAGTATCTAGTGTTTTGTATGTGTCTGTAATCGTGTTAGATTGGTTGTTTTGGTTTTAGATATGGTGTCACACAAGTTCGCCTGATGTAAGCGAACTTGTAGACAAGCGAAGTTAAGACAACTTCGCCTAGTCTGTTAGGCGAAGTTGTCGAGGCCTATATCTAACTTCGGCTTGTTTAGAATAGAGGTTTTGGGGTAGAACGTGTAAGTGATATAGAGATCACGTGTTGAAGTGTTGCAATACAACGTGTTTATTAGTATTGTAACGTGTGTTCGTGTCTCGTCTCAACGTATTATATATCTTACACTCGTATCATATTACGTGGGGATTTCGCACCCTCGTGTTACGAGATACTCCTGTGAAGATCCGGCTAGGAACCTACAATATTTGAAAACAAAGAAAGAATTTAACAAAAGTTGAGTATACGCGAAGTTAGGAATTTAAGCAGCGAAGTTAAATATATCTTAAGCAGCGAAGTTAGGAATTTAATTCAACTTCGCTTAAATTCCTAAATTCCTAACTTTGCTGCTTAAGAAAGAATTTAAGATATATGTAATTAACTTCACTTGACCCTCAACTTCGCTTGATCTATAACTTCGCTTAAACCTTATAAGTTCGCTTAAACCCTACGAACAGTGACGGCAACTTCGCCTGATGAACACGAGGTTTTTTGCAGATTTTAATTGGACGTATTGCGAGGTATGCAAAGGTGTAATGGGTAATATTTGATGGTGGGAGATGGGTAAGACACAAATACGAGGTATTTCAACGTAAACTCGCTCCGCGAATAGTCGAACGGAACAATCTTAACACCCGTGTGATAATCTCGAACCACACAATCACGAGCAAATGCTCTGATACCAATTGTAGGTTCCCAGCCGAATCTACACAAGAATATCTCGTAACACGAGGGTGCGGAATCCCCACGTAATACGATATGAGCGTAAGATATATAATATGTTAAGACGATACACAAACACACGTTACAATACTAATAAACACGTTTGTATTGCAACACTTCAACACGTGATCTCAATCTCACTTACACGTTCTGCCCCAAAACCTCTATTCTAAACAAGCCAAAGTTAGGCATATATAGGCCTCGACAACTTCGCCTAACAGACTAGGCGAAGTTGTCTTAACTTCGCTTGTCTACAAGTTCGCTTACATCAGGCGAACTTGTGTGACACCATATCTAAAACCAAAACAACCAATCTAACACGATTACAGGCACATACAAAACACTAGATACTGAACTACTGACATTATGCACCAGCAGCCCGTGTCGGTCTTGACTGGTTATTCGACTACAATGAATTTTTCAAGCCCTTCAATGTATTTCCTGTCATCAATCCAGAATCTCAAGATGGTTCCACAGTAATAATTGCTCAAGATAGCTCTAAATCGTTGTCTCACATTTCTCCGTTACTGGATGATGAGGTTATTGAGATGACTAGTACCTCGACCAAATTAGATAGTCAGCCTATCCAATCTTCAGAGACCGATCATTCACAATCAATCTTGTCTGAGAATATGCTGATGTTGAGGGGGAGACGACCGTTCGTCAGATATTTGAGAGCACATTGTTTCTGGATATCATTCCAAATGAATACGTTGCCGGCACTTCGTACTCTCACAGTACAACAACGTCGGGATGGAAAAACCCCCTTACTGACTCCGGGGAAAACGTAACAAATCTTCGACCTAACAGTGGTGTTTCTGATCATTCAATTCCTTCAAGAATTCAAAAGAATCACCCGATTGATAACGTCATAGGACCCATTGAAGCAGGTGTGTCCACCAGAAGTCAGACTGGACACATAAACAGTTGCATGTTCTCTTGTTTCATATCTCAAATTGAACCAAAGAATGTTGAGATGGCCCTTCAAGAACCTAGTTGGGTCGATGCTATGAATGAAGAACTGAATCAATTTGAGAAGTTGAAGGTATGGAGATTCGTTAAATTGCCGGAAGGAAAGAAAGCTCTTGATACAATATGGGTTTTTAGGATCAAGCAAGATGACACCGGGGTTATTGTTCATAATAAGGCACGACTGGTAGTTCGCGGATTTTGTCAGATTGAAGGGTTAGATTACACAGAAGTCTATGCTCCAATAGCTAGACTTGAGGCAATTAGAATTTTTCTGGCGTATGCATCATACATGGGGTTCACAGTTTATCAGATGGATGTTAAAACAGCATTTTTGTATGGTGAAATCAAATAAGAAATTTATGTCGATCAGCCACCGTGTTTCGTTGACTCTAAGAAGCCAAATCATATTTACAAGTTAGACAAGGCTCTGTACGGACTATATCAGGCTCCACAGGAGTGGTATGCTACACTGACCGCGCACCTACTTGATCACGGCTACAAGCGGGGAACGATTGATCAAACTTTGTTCTGGAAAACTGTCGGAAAGGATTTGATTCTGGTCCAGATTTATGTTGATGACATCATCTTCGGTTCCACCAGTGCTGACTTGTGCAAAGAATTTGAAGGAGTTATGAAGAAAAGATTTGAGATGAGTTCGTTGGGTGAAATGACAACATTTCTGGGGTTACAGGTTCGGCAAAGTCCAACGGGAATTTTGTTACATCAAGGAAAGTACGTTGAAGATATGTTGGCTAAGTTTGAGCTTCAAGATTCCAATAGTTCCAATACTCCAATGGCTGAAAGACCGCTTGCTGATCCTGAAGGGAGTCCCGTAGACCAGACATACTATCGATCGATGATCGGGTCTCTGATGTACCTCACAGCCAGCCGTCCCGACATAATGTTCACTGTCTGCCAATGTGCTCACTTCCAGGCTAATCCTAAACTCTCTCATTTAATTGCTGTTAAACGTATTTTTAGATATCTGAAGGGACAACCGAAGTTAGGTCTTTGGTATCCCAAACAATCACAATTTGATCTTTATGCTTTTGCTGATAGCAATTATGGTAGAGATGACATTGACAGGAAATCCACGTCAGCTGGCTGCCAGTTTCTCGGAGATAGACTCATTTCATGGCAGTGTAAGAAACAACGAATAGTATCCACTTCGACAGCCGAAGCAGAGTATGTTGCTGCGTCTGCTTGCTGCTCTAAGGTTATCTGGATGCAAAATCAGTTGCTGGATTACGGTTTGGAATTTCTTGACACTCCTATTTTCTGTGATAATGATGCAGCCATTGCTATTGTGAAAAACCCAGTCCAACATTCTAAAACCAAGCACATCGACATTAAAATTCATTTTATTCGTGATTTTTTCGATCGAAAATTGATTCATCTTGAACAGGTCCACATCGATAATAACGTGGCGGACGTATTTACAAAACCGGTCGGAACAGCAAAAATTAATGTGCTTGTGAGTTTTCTTAAAATGCTACGTTTCGAGGATTGAGTCTTTTTGGGAGTAAATTTGTACTTGTTTTTGTTTAATTTTTGCACAAATTTAGGGGGAGAAAAAATCAAAATGAAAAAAATAGTGTGTGTGCATTGCTCTTATTTAAAAATCAAAAAGACAAAAATAGTGTGTGTGCGTTGCCTTTATTTAAAAAAATTAAATAAATAAAAAATTATTAACATTCATTTTTGCTTAAAATTATGTCGGTTACTCAAGTTTGAAGGACATATACTTGTATATGGTTGGTCCGGTGTTCTATCTTTAGTTTCACAGGATAGCCATTTAGCTGATGACTGAAAGCACCCGGGGCGATTATGATATGTTGTTTGTGTTTCGTGTTCTTTTACTTAAAATTATGTCGGTAAATCTGAGTCAGAAGGACATGTGTTTTCATGCACGTTTGGTCCAGCTAATCACTTGTGGTTACAATAGATAGCCATTAACCTGAAGGCTTACAGTGACCGGGGTGACTGAATGCTTAACGCGTGTGTTTTACTTAAATCTCCGGGAAGTGATATTACTATTCAGTTAATAGTTTTTAGAATTTTTAAAATATTTTCAAATGGAAATTGATCCAACATTTGGAAAGTGATAGATAAAATGTTTCTGTGTGCCTAACGGGTGAAGTTATTAGGCTTAAAAGACTTTAGAACAGTCATTGATGTGTATGGTACTTTCCACAATGCGTAAAAGTTGATACAAACTAAATTTGCTAAACTTAATGTGGATAGTCATTTTGAAGACAGGTGCATGTCTCCAGATACATCTCTCCGAATGATAGGCAAAAAAGCAATTACCCAGTCATACACGAGCCCGTTAGTGTCTTGATCACCAAAAATATAGTACAGTCAAGCTATTGCTACTATTATTATTATTAAAAAAATTGTGATTGAAGTAATTTATGTCTATTGAATTTATTTCTTTATCATGGCTTCAAGGGTTCAAACTAGAACTACAGAGATGGGGGCACACAAGTAAGTCCTGTCATGTCTCGAATGAAAGGCTTGTCAGTTTACTGGCACTAAGTCCAACGTTCAACCTTAATTCTAAGCCATGCTTTGTATAAAAATTATTTTGATCAAGCACTAGGAGGTTGGAGTCAAATTGGGGTGATCGGGGGAAAGCCAAATAC
Organism: Bidens hawaiensis; assembly: GCF_021521415.1. Classification (NCBI taxonomy): domain Eukaryota; kingdom Viridiplantae; phylum Streptophyta; class Magnoliopsida; order Asterales; family Asteraceae; genus Bidens; species Bidens hawaiensis. Next base: position 45,460 of record NW_027505088.1, on the reverse strand, counting down.
ACTTTTAGAAGAGATAGGAGGCATCACAGGTCCATGAGTGATGTCCATTTAAGCTTTATGCCTAACTGAACCTTAATCATATCACTGATGCGATGCAAGATCATGCTGAGTATGGGATACATGCTATTAATCTGTCTCTTAGATGTCATAAAAATGCTGAACATGAATCCTTGTGACAGCCTCTTAAACGATATAATTCCATGTTCGGATCTTTTCATAAAAGAGCGGCAGTTTTATGAATAACTGAAATTTGATCCCGACGTTAAAAATAAAGGGAGTTGTTTTCTGGTGAAGATAATTTATATTTTTTTGTTTTGTCTCGTCATGTTTAATTTTGTTTTTTTTCTCGAAATTACTCTCCTCGAAACGCCTGTGCAAATGGTGTTTTTTTCTTAAATCTTGGGCTTTGAAAGGTTTGGATATCATCTAATGGATCTTGAGTTCTGTTGGGTTGGCTTTGTTAGGTTTTCGGCTCACCTTGAGCCCTCAAAGAGATTTCGGCCCGGCCCGCTAAGTTTGATATATATATGTTAAGAGGTTTTTCTTTTTCATTTTTATTATCTTTTCAATCTCAAGAACCCTCTCAGCCGAGATCCTATTTTATAATATTTCTTGCCGAGATCTAAACTCTTTCACTAATTAAAGCTTCAAGTGTGTTTAGTAATTAGCAGGTACTGGAGATGGTTTCATGTCACTAAGATCTATTGTTGTGGCCTTACAAACTGTCTTTACGGATGACTTGATGAACTCTGATCATTGGTGTTATGAGTAAAAAGGGTTTTGATGGATTTAATAGTGGTTAATTAGGGGTTTTCGGTTGATCTTAACCACCTTGTTGCAGGTTTCATGGTGGTTTTAGGGATCTCGGTGGGATTGAAGGGGATTGCTCGTTTCCCGAGGAGGAATCCAAAAGGGTTTTCTGTTCACAGCTGTGTTGGAGTTCTCGGTTGACTTTCGTTGACCGAGAACTCCCTATCATGATAGAAAACTCGTTCTCGGCCAAGTCCTGACCGAGAACCCTTGTTCTCGGTTAAATTGTTGACAGAGAACCAAATTATTGACCGAGATCCCTCTTGCTGGGCCAAATTCTTACTTTTTGAGCCCAAACCTTCAGAGTGGTGTGAGCTTGGACCGATCTAATATATGGCTGATCAAAATCCGTTAAAGTTTGTAGATACTCATAATATAGCTGGTCACTTGTATGACCCGCCACTAGCTCACAAGGAGTTCAAGTCGATGATTGTTGGACTAACACTTGCAGGATTTCCCATGCTCTTAGTGAAAATCCTGTCATTTGCAAGAAGATGGTCACTGATTTCTGGAAGAATGCAAAGATCAACTCTCAAGGGAAGATGGAGTTACTTCAATCGACTCCAAAATACAGATGAAGTCTGTTACTGTTACTGAAGCTATTATCAGAGAGGTACTTCTGTTTGGGGATCAACCCGACTACCCAACAGAATATTCTACCGCCGAGGTTACTGAAGTAATTACAAGAATGGGCTATGAAGGAACTTATCCACCGGCAGTCAAGAAACTGTTTCACCCGTACTGGAGATACCTCTTGCACACGTTTTTCACTTGTATCTCAGGAAGAAAAGGGGGGTCAGATGAGATCAGTCATACCCAGACGTCTGCTATTGTTGCTCTGATCATGGGTTGGAATTACAACTATTCCAAATTCGTCTCAATTAAATGATGAGCAATCTCAGGGCAAAGAAGAAGGAGATGTTTTTGATGTACCCAAGGTTTTTGCAGAAGATCTTTGACTCTCATTACACTGATTTGGTTAAAACTGTTGAGACCCTGGATATGAAGACAATGGGACCCAACTCCTTTGGGTTAATGAAGCAGTTAAGAAAAGGGGCCAAAATAGTTTACAGGGGATTGAGACCCCTGGAAAAATTAGGTCATTTTGCTGAGACCGAAGCTGAGCCTGTCATAGCTCAGGTTGCTGATGAACACGTGGTACCCGCTCAACCACGTGCTGCTACGTTTGAGATCTCCGATGATGAAGATGAGGAAGAAGAGCCTCGTCAGCCAAGTACTCTTACAGATGATGAAAGATTATAAGCCCTCGAAGCTTCAAAAGTCCTATTTCAGTCAACTGTTCGGAAGCCTCCTTCGACAGTTACTGAAGATGCTGAGGAAGACTATGAAGAAGAGCCAACTGCTGATCTCATCCATCGTAAACGAAAGAGAGATGATTTGAAATCAAGCGAGTTGGCAAGTGAAGTTGAAACAACCAAAGCAACACCAACACCAAAAATCACACCAGCACCAGAATCAACCTCCAGCCCTCAACAGATCACCGATCAACCAGAAACACAAACTGAACCAGTTGCATCTACTACTGAGCCAACATTCATGGAACTGTTGTCCAGTGATTTTGGTGATGACCTTGATTTTGAAGCAGAAATTCCGCACACTGACGCTCCAGATATCCCCTCTGGGTCATCTAGTCAATTTGTTCATGGTCAGTCAAGTTCAGGTGTTTCAGATAAGGTTGCTCAAATTCTTGCCATGCAGGAAGCCTTTCTTCAGAACAAGGGAAAAGGAGTGGTTCTTGAGAATGCTCCTGTTGACATTCAGGCTCTGCAACGACGAGTTTTTGAACTCGAGCAGGATTCGGTAATTAAGGATGTTCGTATTCAGGAGCTTGAGGCCAGCAATTCAGACAAAGACTCCAAGATTAAAGAATTGCAGTCTGGAATGGGAGGCCTAACTGCCATGTATCTCGATCTTCAACAAAGGCTATTTCTATAGTTTGGAGACGAGTTCAAAAGTAATGAAGATATGGTACATCGAGCTCCAACTACTAATCAAGACAAAGATTCTAAAGCTCATCCAGACGATAACATTGGTGTCAGTCGACAAGAAGAATCAGATTCTCTGAATCGTTACTTGGATGCACCATCTGTTGCAAAAGAGAAGTCTGACAGAATTAAAAAGAAGTTGCTTGAGAAGGGAAAGAAGAAGTTGCTGGTAATGAAGAACTCAGATCAAAATGTTGTATCTTCATATCACCCAGAGAGATATGTTGTTACACTTCAGAAGGGTTCTCTGACAAATACGGTGATCGTTCGGGAGTTCTATCATGGGGTTTTGATGCAGATAAGAGCATGTGGTGGGTCAAGAGAAAGCAAGGACAATGGAGTATTACAAAAAGATAAAGGAATTTGGTTCTTGGACTAAAGTTGAATTGAGTGACTTATAAATACTCCATTTTCAAATCCATCACACGATAAACGGGGCACTGATTTATGGAACTTTCTCAAGCGTCAAGTTGATAGAGGCTTTCCAAATATGCCGACTGCTGAATATTTTCTGAAGAAAGCCAAAGGAGTCCTGGATCCACGAACTGGGAAAACTATGGTGAATGTAATGTGGCCTCCCACAAACAAAGCTACTTACATTCCTGTACCTGGTGCCATTCCCGATGGTACATTGGACAACATGAGATTCTGGTTCTTTGATCCCTTTACTGCTACAGCTGTTGTCAAGCTACAAAAGGGAAAAGGTCAATATCGCTTTGTTGACCCTAAGGATCTATTGAAATTTCATGAGAAGGACATCAAGACACTCAGTACGCATCAGATTGTTGCTGATGGTCTTTTTGAAACAGCCGCCAAAGAATACGCAAGCATGGTGGCATTTATCATCAATAACAAATTTTGGGCTGGAGGGTTGAAGGATGCGGATCTTGATTACATGGAGGAAGAGTAAAGATAAAGCTACAAACCAAGGGGGAGATTGTTGGGCCTAGTTTTGTGGTCTGAGCTTGATTGTAATTAGTACTAGTTATTTGGGCTTGGGTTTTGGGTGCACATGTAAACCGAGAATACCTTTGTGTTCTCGGTGGGCTTTTTGGTGTGTGGGCCGGTCTTTGGTTGTTATCCCTATATATAGAGATGTGATGTATAGGGTTATGGTTGTTCACGCTCATTATTATCAAGTATTGTAAGTGCTTAAGCACCCGACGTATTCAATAATATACGTGTGTTTTGAAGCAGTTCCGTGTTACTATTATTGTTCTTATTTGTGTTCTTGAATCACCGAGTGTTAGTATTCCGCACTAATACTCGTTTAGTTGATATCATATTGTAGTGATCCAGATTCGGGACTTACACAAACTATGCTTGCTAATGATGGTATTGATTGGTCTCAAAGACTGTTAGGTAACACACCTAATGGTAATCAAGCAAATATGGCTATGTTTGTGACGGTTGAACAGTTCAGAGGATGCTAGAGGTGACAGATTGACTGACAAGAGTGATAAATCAGAAACAGAGTGTAATTCATATGTTTCAAGCCAAGAGTCACAAGAATCTTTTGCTTGCATGGCCAAAATTGAAGAGGTTAGTTCTAACTCTTTTAATTTTGTTTCAGTTGAGTCTGTTAATGTAATTTTCAGTTTGGTGAGTGAAACTGTACTTTCAAAATGTTCTCAATGTGATAAAAGCAAGTCTAAACTTGAATCTATTCGTCAACACAATGAGACATTAGTGAGAGATAAAGCTAAAGTTTGTGATAATATTGAACAAAAATCAAAAGAAAAAATTGAGTCTTTGTCTAATAGTAATCATGATCTAAAAGCTAAAGTTTCAGTCAAATTAGTTTTTATTGAAAAACAATTTCAAGAGATACTGAAATCAAGAACCAAGATTACTAAACTTAAATATGAGGTTATTGAGTTGAAGAACAAACATGTAGAAATTCTTCATTTTTATTAAATGTGATAATTGAAGTTAGTGGACAACTAAAAAGAACTAAGAATGGTTTGGGTTTTGTTGAAGTTCCTCCACCATTTCAAAATGATTATACAAACAATCCATTCACGGGAAATCGTGAAAAAGTTGATATTGATAGTCCTTTGACTGTTGATTCTCCCGAGATTGTGGAAGCGAAAGTAAAAAAGGGAAGAATCTAAACAAGTTAAACCTGTTCTTAAATCAACTTTTGAAACTCATTTTCAAAGCAATAAGGTGTTCTTTGGAACTAGTGATGGTGTTGTAATTGAGAATGTTGTGGTACACAAAGAAAAAAATATTCCATTTTCGAAACATATTCTTTGTGAATCGCATGAGTTCGATGAAGCAGTTTATGGTTCAAATGTGTAAAAAATGAGTAAAAAAAATCAGAAAAACCAGTAATTTTTGATGAGCATTTAATGAGATTCATTAATCCTATTGATAGTAAAGTAAAAGGTGGTAGGGTTTATGTAATTCACTAATAAGATCCAATCAACACATAATCGTATATTGATTAGAACATGGATCTAGTTATATGATAAGCTTTTAATTATATAATTGATAGTAATAGTAATAATGCTAACGAAGTATTGATGAGAGAGTAATTGGGCAGAGGTTCGAGGTAATAGCTTAAACAATATGTAAATTACTCAAGGCATAACAGGCTTATATAGACGATAGATCCCCATTCGTCAACATTCCATGACAAATGGGAAACATACATAACGAACTAATGTCCATTCGTTAAACAACCTTAACGAATGGACTGTACAAATAAAGAACTGGCTCATTCGTTAAACATCCTTAACGAATGGACCAATATATAACTAATGGGCTTGGTTTTCCATAAATACCCCTTTCATTAAAATAATAATAAATTACAAACGATAAATTACAAAGACTCGATACAACAAAAACCGTTCAGTAACAAACACCCCCTCGTCTTGAGCTCTTTTTCTTTAAATACTTGAACCTTGAGGTCTTCCAATCACGACAACTATGAATACCGAACGCATGACAAACACGTATAACACACTGGAATTGGATAGCTAGATCGTAATCTTCTTGACGCTGATCAAAATCTTGTTTTCAAACAACACGTCGTTGTCTGTTTCCGATAAGTTAACGAGCCACATCGGGTCGATAACTCTAATAAAATTGTTCTTCAAACCTTTAACAAGAACAATGACGGTCTCGCCGGTACGATTATTATAATACCTTCGATTGAACAATAGGTGAAGACTCTGTGGAAAACGTCTTCATTGGTACACACTTCATTGTCTTCGACGGTTTTACTTTAAGTATAAGTTTTCTCCAACCCGTACGAGGATCAATCTCGTTAATGCGCTTGTGGGTTGGAAGTTTTGGCTTAAAGAACTTAAATCCACGGTTAACCTCGAAGAGCAAATGTTGATGAAACCATTCTGCTCGTCGATCTTTACCGCGATTTATAAATGTCCGAGAGGCGAGTGTATGAACATCACACCGCGAAAGTGAGAGAATGTCAGTGATATACTGATAGTACTGAACATTGTTCTCCCACTTGATAATACAAACCTTTAATTTAGAATCGTATAACCAAGATACAATATCACCTTTCACAGTCGACATGGCTTTGAACGTGGTTTTCTGATTTGCTTTATCCCGTGCAACAGTGTCCAGTTGATGTTCTCGATCAACGTACCGATGAGCCTCGATAATCTTACGAACACGCTTGTTCTGATTCTTGAATCAACCTACAATATCTTCTTTAGTTAGATCAGACAACCATTCTGTCATATTTGCTTTATTCTTTGTTGTCTTCTCCTGATGGTCTTCAGTAGCTTTAATGTGTTCTTTAGTAAAAATAGGAACACCCTGATCAAAGTTTGATCAGTGATATAGATCAGGATATTACTCTGATGTCACATCCTCCATCTCAATCTCGTTGTATTCATAAATAAACGACGTATTCCCATGTGGAATACTCGTGTCAAGTAACACTTCCTCATCATTCACCACCTCAACATCCTCCTCGGCCTCCAAATCGTCCAGTTCTTCATCATTCAATCCTAACAATAATGAAATATGTTCGCACGTTAGGGACCGATCAACAAACTTTCCTTCTTCAATCTCATTAGCATTGACCATACTCCTCACAACCCCAATATTATCCATAAATTGCACGGTGTTGGCCTTGATTGACGCGATAGGTTGAGCGTTTGTTGAGTCATGATAAACCAACAACTTTTTATCATTGCCACCACCACCACTGGTACCAGCACCAGAGGATGCGGCATAAGCTAGTTTCGGCTCACTTCCTCCAGTGCCTGGAGCGTCAGGATCGTCATCATCGATCTTCAGCTTCTTCAGAATGTCGTCTTTGCAAGTTAGCTAAAGGATGAGATCTTCCTGCCCCTTTATCTTCCCCCCCTGATCCGTGAAAATCTCACGAATCTCTTTCGTTTCCTTTTGGAAATAGGAAACGTACCCCATCAGACAACGTTGGTTAAGCGTCATCTGCTCTTGAGCTTGACGATCGGCCGCCATTTTATTCTCGTATAAGTGGATCAAACTCAAGAGCATGTCCATCTGATGGGTTGGAGGTAAAGTATGAAACGATGCCAGAACAGGTTGTACCGGACCTTGTGGACGGCAGATTCTCATAAATGAGATGTCGAAAGGTTGTGCGGGTATCATAGTCGATGTTGGAGGAACCGCTGAAGCAGCAGCAGTAGACCTTGGCATAGTAGATAAAACTGATTGAGGAATCAAGCCAAGCCTTGGATCAGTAGTGAGCGTGGTCGTCAAAGTGAGTTCTGGGGTGCTAGTAGTAAGCGGCACCGTCGTACTTTGAGGAGTAGACGATCTTGGCTCACGTGAATCAATCTCCACACTGTATCCATGTCTCACACGACGCTTGGGTGGTTCATCACGAGCCACCACATTGCCTTTGCGCTTTCGTTGAGCAGCCTGAGGTGCCTCTACGTCAGAACGTCTTTGATCACAATCACCACCATCATCTCTATCATCTCCTCCCTCGTTCCCACCTGGTCCCTGTTCTAGTTCAAAATCTGAATCGTTGTGGATCCAACGCTCATTAGAAGGATATTCATATCCCAGATTCAACAAATTACCAATCAAACATTTGGTCCTCGGCGTCTTCTATCTATACGACTTCATCCTCTTTACCGTGTCAGCATTCATATGCTCCAACTTCAGCACATCGTCTCTAAACGTCAAATCAATCTCCAAATCAGGAATAAGATCCTGAATGATCAACTGTACGAATCGTGGATACCTCAGGAATTTACCGCGTCGGTTTTTTACCAAGCCGTTTTCCTTAAGATGATAGAAGATCACCTTAGAGAAATTGAACGGCCTGTTCAAGATCAGAGAAACGAATGCCGATTGAAACATGATCTGGCATTTGTCATATCCACCCTTGAGTCCCCCAAGGATATGTATAAGCACATGTAGTAGATACTTCTACGTAGGGCACAAGTTAGCCTTGTTGTACTAGGAACGTTCAAGATCACCATCATAGAATACACGTCGAAATAACCAGCGTATCAACGACTTGTCGAACTCACATGGCATGTCCATGTTATTTCCAAACCGAAGCACACGTCGTATGACCCCATGTGAATGACAATCGGCTTCTTGTTGACCTTAGCAACAATGTGGTTCTCTGACACGATGTAACATGCCGAATTCCAGAACGGGCGAATGATGCAGAAGTGAACAGAAGTATCGGCAGTAATAGCATAGTGGATCCTTGATCGTCGTAAGAATGCTATCATATCACCTAATATATCTTGATCAGCAAAATTATCTTGGACAAAAGCACAAATGTTGTGCTTTTTATCAAACGGTAAGAGCGGGATCGCAGGTTCTTGTTGTTGCTGAACCTATGGCTGATCAGCTATGGGAGCATCTTGGACATTTTCCTCTGCCATATCTGAAAATATATAAACCCGAGAATTAGCAAAAACAAGCTATCAAACATTAAATTATTTAATAATTTCAATTTATGGTTCTTTGTTTAAAAAAATATCATTCGTTATTTATCTTGGTTCATTTGTTATAACGAATGAGTTCATTCGCTATAACGAATTACTTAATTCGTTATAAATAATTAAAGCAAATTAATCACAACGAATTACTAACGAAAGAGTAACGAATTAATTAACGAATCTGAGTTCATTCGTTATCAAAACACACGAAGGAGTTGATTCGTTACACTGATCATAACGAATGGAACACTAATGAGTGTCCATTCTAATTAACAACTTTGACTATCCTGAGTCAAAGTCAAAAATGAGTAGATTCAATTAAACCATGTTACACTATGTATGAACCTATATTAAGCATGAATATGTTCGTAATACACTCGATAGTTCATTTGGGAAAATCTGAGTTTTAATTAGGTTTATATAAAGTTATGTTCATAAGTTAACCCGAGGTTATAATCAACTAATTCACCCATGATATGGACATGGATTTTGACGAAACTTATTACGTTTTGATCGCAAATACCTTCTGAATATAAGATGATGATCAAAATCGAGTTTTACGATGTTCGAGATTTTTGGAAAAATCGGCCAGGTTTGTTAGGGAAGGTGAATAGTGAATAGTACGAATGAGACGTTTCGTTATATCCCTGTTCATTATATACAACACACTTTGCACACCTCGCCGGACACGAATAAGTTCATTCGTTAATTCAAATGTAACGAATGAACTAGTTTGTTATCTCATTCGTAAACCCCGGTAACGAATTAAGGCCACTTCGTGCTTCATTCTCTATCAAACAGATGACGAATGGGGTCATTCGTTGTTAGAGTAGCATAAGAGAATTAAGGATGACGAATTGGACCAATTCGTTATCCAAATGACCCTCATTCGTTATCCAAATGGAAAGCGAATGGTCAACAAGTTAAAAATAAAATCATTTTTTTATTATAAATTTTAAAGAATTAAATAACGAATAAAAAATGCATCGTAACCCGTGTTCCGATTAACTTTACCTTACGAATCTTACCAGGCGAGGTAAGTGGCAATACCTTAACGTGTTTTATGTTCAAAAACACTTAACTTAAAATCAAATAACTTAAAATTATTAAATAATATTTAAATGAATAAATAAAAATGAAAATATTTTTGGTATTTCCTTTTCGTTTCAAATATTTACCCTTTAAACCCAAAAAGCAAAAATAAAACAGAATATAAAAATAGAAAATAAAATATTTTTGGATTTTTGAATATGTTGAACTAAAAACGTTGTACACAAAAGCAAATATGAAATCTTAAACTACAAAAGCAATATATATTTTTGTGAGTTTAAGCAGAGAATAATATTGACCAAATTGCCCTTTCATCACAGTTTTATATTTCAGCGTTATTATAACTGTCGTTAAGTCGATCATTGATATTGTTGTCCACCTAAATCTTATAATAAACCTTCGAGCATTTTTGCGATATGATTAAATGTTCAATTAAAGCACATAATATAATAAACTATCATCCTTTAATCTCGATTCAAAGGAAGAATAAATCATACGGTGTTTGTTTGTAGTTTGTACCTGCAAACTTCATCTCCCAAATAATACCCAAGAAGCAACCTCACATCAATAAAATCCACTAGACTTTTGTTCTCTTACATACAACTAGATCCAGACAATGCCACATTGGCACCATTGTGGGTGCTCTTGGAGGTGAGTTGTGGTGTCGAATATTAATTTATTTTCATCAAATTAATATTCTAATCTATAGGTCAGAAACGAACCCCGAGTATCTTCAAAGACTAGCGATATCAACAACATCGTTGGTCATGTGATCCCGCTAATCTGTTGAAAAAATGTTCAAAGAAATCATCTCGTGTGACGTATAATCGTATAACTAATGAATGAGCCTTTACTTTTTCCTAATAACATTTAAAAATTATTAAATGTTTTTACTCAAAGGGGTGCTCTTGCGCCAGTGAATATCGCCTATTCTAGAGTTTATCATTGGTGGTATACAATCGGTTTACGAACTAATGAAAATCTTTATGTTGGAGCTCTTTTCTATAATTTAATTCTGTCATATCTTTAATAGCGGGTTGGTTAAACCTACAACCGAAATGAAAACTGAGCGTTTCGTGGTTCAAAAATGCAGAATCTCTTCTCAATCATCATTTATCAGGACTCTTCGGCGTAACTTCTTTGGCTTGGACAGGGTATTTAGTCCATGTCGCTATTCCTGCATCCGGAGGGGAGAACGTTCGATGGAATAATTTCTTAAATGTATTACCACATTCCCAAAGGGTAGGCCCACTTTTTACAGGTCAGTGGAATCTTTATGCTCAAAATCCCGATTCAAGTAGTAATTAATTTGGTACCTCCCAAGAAGCAGAAACTGCCATTTTAACCCTTATTGGGAATTCCATCCACAAAACCAAAGTTTATGTGTCTACTCTATTAAGCAGAGTGTAACAAGTTTTATGTCCGGTACGCATTCTTCTTTGTAAGGAAGATAATAACACACTGGGTCACCATTTTCTTTTACTGTGTGGTCATCCCAATAACCATCATGGTCCCAGAATTGAAACTTTCAAAACCATTAGCCATATGTATTCCGGCAAAATCACCATAAGGTAACTGCATCTTATTATCCCTGGATCCTGTTTGAAAATGTGATGTCGTTTCATCGATCCAACGCAGCAATTATAGGTCTCCTGGGCGCCAACCGAGTCAACGCAAGGGTCGTGACTGAAAAGCTTGGAAATTCAAGTAAAGCACAAAACTTTATTAATGTAATGACAAACAGGCTTCACTTTGCGGAGCTGATAATGGGATTGTTGCCTGGCGTATATGACATGCTATCTGAGAATCATGTGCTTTCTTTGTTGTAGGAGTTGGATGTGTAGGAATAATATCCACTCCAAACTAATTAATGAGTGTGTTTTCCTGAATAAAGTTGTAGGCTATCTATATGTATGTTATTACATAGATTAGCGTGTGTTTTCCTAATTGTTAAATTAGGTCATGATTGAAAGGAATTCGATGATCCTTACCGATCACTGCAGGAATCGGTGATTTGTGGTATTATACCGAGATACTCATTATATTATATGATTTGTGTATTATACTGATTTTGATTATGATAGAGAGAAAATACATTGATGCTATGCCTTAAATACAAAGAAAGATGCAGACATGGCTCTAGCGGTGCATTCAGAGAGTATGCTTGTGATTTTAAGCCACGTGGATACTTTGCCCATGGCGTTAAAAAGCTGATTTAATAAAAGTTGACGAGTAATCTCTCAAGGAGTCAAGGATTAAGAGCAGCTAAAAGCAAGATGTGTTAAAAGTATTAACACACAAGCCTTAACTAAATATTAATGTTTATGTTGTTTGTTTGTTAAGATGGATGCGTTAGTATTTAACTGTTACTTCTTTTTTGATTTTTTATTTACAACTTACTGAAATCTGTAACAAAGAATTTATTGTCCCTGGAAAATTGGTATTAGTATGAAATCGTAAGAATAAAACAAAATATAATAAAAAGAACCACAACAATGAGTGAACAATTGGTAACCAAGATATAGCTAGTGGTCAAATACTTAAATCATGAACATTTAAACTTAACTTATTGTAAATCAAACAAAAGACATAAAATCAAGCATCATATATATATTATAGCCAAAACAATATGAAAATGACCTCTATCTTCCAAGGATAACTAGACAAAATATTGTTATCCTACCAATCTTTCACTAACCCTCACTATCTACTAAAAGTTTACATTTGAATAATAAGTTTTACCAAGTGCATAACCTGAAGGAACAACATTTCTAGCAACTACGACTTGGTTGACAGGTGACGTGAGCCTGAACGAGAATGGACCGCTGAAAGATGGGTTAATGTTGGCAAACCAAACCTCACCCCAAAGGTTTTTCATCGGAATAAAATTTCGTGTGCCAGAAGGTGCAATCTCCACTGACTGAAGTGCACCGTCTCCCTCAGCGAATTCAATTCTGACTGCAAACCAGTTCGGGTTAGTTCCAGAGTCAATCTTGAAAGCAATATTGGTTGCACCATAGTTGCATGGAACCCTACAGAAATTTACAATATTATTAAGACAATCCCCTTCAAAGTTGATCACATTTTATTGAGAAGACACTAAAACTATTTAAATCCAAACAAAATAAAGTAACATAAATATGCTATGAGTAATGTGCGTATATCTTTTTTTAACCATGAAAACCGAAAACAAGAACCGTACAGTAGTAAAACTAATTATATATTAATAACGTAAAAATTGTATAAAAATTCTAAACAAAAGAATAATTTTCTAAACTAAAGGCTTTTCTTTAAACCAAGAGAAGCATTACTGGAACACTCATGGGAAAAAAAATATTAAAATTGTTTAGATCTAAACAAAAAGATTAAAATATAAATCTAAACGGAGGGTAAGTTTTTTGATCAACAATTATTAATTTGCAACAATATTATCAAATGACTGCACCGAAAAACCAAGTGGTTAGTAGTAATAAACTCATGCAAACATAAAAAATTTAATGTATCAACCTTTGAAATTGAATATCAACTTGTCCAAGATTACGAAGATTGGCCGCTTGTCCTGGATTCGCCATAGCGCCAAAAGCATGCCCACTTAGATCAAAATGAAACGGAACATTATTACATGCACCCGGACATTCATCGGTTATTGTCACGGTAACGGGATATCCTGAGCAATAAGGCTTTCGGTTGCATTTGAGCTGATCAAAACAATCAACCACAATATATAGATACATAAATAATCATGACTATATATTATTAAAAACGGACAAATGATAGACATTATCATTTGGTTTATACAAATTCTTCACCTGATAACATTCACCACATCCTCTGCCTTGCATAAAAATCCTTGAATTTCCAGCTGCAATCATGGCTGAGAATGGTGGTGAAGTTACATCATCTCCCCACCCACAAGCTCCTCCTGTACATAATTTTGATCACAACATACATAAATTAATTTAAATACATTTATATATTGTTATAATATTATTGTTATTATTAAGATAAGAATATATATATATACCACTTCCAGCACCATTGGGATCTCCATACCATGTCCCTAAGGCAGGTGCAAACCCATCTCCATTAACAAAGATTAAGAAACTAGAAATTAAACACAGAGAGATGAAAGTGGCTAAAATTGTTTGGATGGTGAATGCCATTGTTGCTGTGAATGCTGAGTGGGATGCTTCTGGAATTTATATTGGTGATTAGGTTGGTGTAATTAATATTTGCATTCAAGATTAAGGAAAATTATAGCTATTTTTGTTTTGGATTTATTAAATTAGGGCGGGATTCATAGTTTCATGCCATGATTAGACAGACGGTGTAATTGATATTATAAACGTGGGATTCATAGTTTCATACCATGATTAGAAGGTGTAATTGATATTCGCAGTTAATTGTTACCAATTTTATTCCTCGTGAACTATTCCTGGAAAATATTTGTGATTTTTAATATTTTGACATAAAATGGTAAGTACGTTTTGAACGGGATACATAACCTACCAAAAAAATATAAATATATATGTTACATATTTAATTAATCCTAATTTCAAAATTATTTAGCCGGATTCATGTAGGAATGATATTTTGATATTGGTAATGTATACATATCTAACATGTTAGTAGGGTAAAGTTAAAATATAAAGGGATTTAAAAATAAGAAGTTTAAGAAAGATTTGTTGACACACATGAAACTTCTAAAAAAATTCAAAAAAAGAAATAATAAGAAACAATTCATAACTTAATATATAAATAAAAAATGAAAAAAATTAAAAAACAAAATGTTTCACCCGTTATTCTCGTTAAAAAACACGGCGAAAAGACACAATGCCGAAAATGAACAAACAACACAATAATAAACAAAAAAAAAAGACAACAGATCACAAAATATAACACAATATCGAACCAAATATAACACAATATTGAGTAATATAACAATATATAAAAAAGACACAATTAATGATGAAAATAAACACAAAACACAATGATAAACAAAAAGAAACAATGATTTTCTCCACTCAACATTGTTTGTTTTGTTTTGTTTATGGGGGAGGGGTGTAGAACGAGGAAGACGGTATTTTTTTTTCATATTTCGTTTTTTTACTAAAATTTGAGTTATGTTTTTTTTTTAATTTTTCATTATTTTTTGTGAGGGGTCTCTTTTTATACAAACCATTCTCATCTTTCTCATTTTGCATTCCTTTGTAAAATAACTTGACCTCGTGTTAGTATTATTGTTTTCTCTAAAGTTGGAAAAATACAAAGAAACAAATATATAAATATATATTTTATAAATTTAATTAATCCTAATTTCAAACTTATTTCGCCGAATTGTAGGAATGACAATTGATCATTATATTGATACTAGTAATTTATTACCATCAATATACATATCTAAAATCTTAGTATTGCTTTCTATAAAGTTATAAAACTCTATACTTTAATCTTTGTATTGCTTTCTATGAAGTTATAAAACTCTATACTCTAATCCTAATTGCTTCCAGACCCCGTTGTTATTGTCCACCTTCTAAATTATGCAATAAAAAAAAATGGTGTTTCTTTCTTTGTATTTTGTTTTAAAGTTGATGTGTGTACAACTATCGCTGTTGCTCACTTTACTTCACTCAACTGATAACAATAATCTCCACTAAACAGTATTCACTCATTTGTTAAATGTTTTGGTTTTCGCCAATGGTAAATAGTCTTAATCATAAACTATAAGTCATACACTTTATCATGTATATACATTTTGGTTGACTATTAGCTTGGTGAACGATTTTGTCATTTGTTCCTTTTATAGTTGGATGGTACGAATTGAAATGAGCCGGTAAAGAAAACAAGACAACTAGATATATATATATATATATAGGTATTGGATCATTTCAGAAGTTTTTTACAGAGAGAAGTGAAGGTGTAACTTCATTAATTCCCAGTTTCATGCCCTTTCTTATGTGTAGGTGCGTTGTGTAGGTGCATATGTATGTGTGTAGGTACGTATGTTTGTATATGTGTACGTATGTTTATATATGTGTATATATGTTTGTATGTGTGTAGGTACATAGATTTGAATGTGGCTCGTTACATTTATATGTTTGCAGCTAGGTTTGAATGTGTAATTATGACATAAACACAACCAACCTACATATATGTATGTAACATCATATGAAAGGGAGTGAAATTAGGGATTAATGGAGTTATACCTTCACTTCTCGTTGTAATATCAATTCTCGCAAGATCCATTTGGTAAACAAACAAATCCAACTAGAACACATCACCTATGTGACTCAATGGTAGAGCACTCACTTTACTAGTGAGAAGTAGGCGGTTCAAACCTCACTATCACCAATTTATATGGGAGATATGAGGGATGACCTTGGCTTGCCAGGGTTCAAACCTCACTATCACCAATTTTTATGGTATGAAACTATAAAAAGAGACCCCTCACTCTCACCTGGTTTTACCGACTCCTCGCTTTCGTGTCGTTTGTCGGGCGTGGGGGTCGGGTTTTATCCGGTGAATCCCTCAATAGGTGGACCGCTAGGGGCTCCGTCCTTCCGGACTAGTGGCCGGCTCGGGCTACCTTTAGCCAATGGGGGCCAAGCACGGAGTACAAGCACGGAGTACCTGGCGTTACTTAGTTGGCCGCTCAAAAAAATAAAAAAAAAAAACTAGAACAAATCACCTGCCTTAAATCGCATTAAAAATTTAATGCACGATGCAACAATTTTGTTTAATACTGATACTCCTAACCTGATGACAGTTGATTGAACACACTTATGTTATTAACTAAAAAATTTTAAAAAAAGTAAAGCAATACACAAAATACAATTTTGTCAAAGGTTACACGATCAAGAATAGGAATGAGATCGGTACCGTACCGGTACAAAAAATTCCGATCCCCTTAATCGTAAATTTTTTGTACCAGTACCGGTACCGAAATATTCGGTTCGGTACCGGTATCGGTATTGAAGTAAAAATTCGGAAAATACCAGTACTGTACCGTACTACCGTACCATACTAGTATCGAAACTCAAAACTTTGGTATTTATTCGGTACCGACAGTACCCGTTCCTCAGTAACACCGAATTTTCTCATCCCTAATCAAGAAACCTAACATAATTACTATATTACATATCACGAGAGAATTGAAAAGTGAAAACTGTAAGGCCAATATTTGTGACTTGCGATATCAAATTACGAAACCCGTTATATGTTTTATGGTCAAGTTAATAACTGAAGCAGACGAGGAAACGAGAGCTTCGCACGTGCGTTTAGCTTCAATGGGAGATCTTCTAGTTTCTTTGTATTGTGTTAGGCTATAAATATGTCATTGTGTAGTCTTTCATGTGTGTGTTACTATGGTGTAAACAACCACCCAAGGGGAGCTCACCTTGGGTGGGATCGGTTCGTTTATTATATAAATCTTTTACCGATTACGGAGCCGTTTACTATCCTTTATATTATCTTTATATTTATGTTCGATCGTTTGTTTATACCGCACCCGTCTCGACACATTTATCGAGAGCAAAACCGTTCATTGGTCGTTTTGGGACCTACAATTGGTACCAGAGCGGGTCGAATCTTATGATTCAACTTTGCTCTTGATATTTAGGGTTATATTTCCGCTATTACCCGAACCGAGACATTAAATTCCGTTGAAGTTTAGGAATTAAAGTTTGTTGTTTGGAAATAAAATTTGAAGATTTGAGAAAATAAAGGTGCTTGAAGCTCCTATCGGGTTTGCAAATGTGGATTCACTACTGATAGAGAACAGATCTGGGTTTGTGTGTTGGTTTCCGGAGGCCGGAGATCGGTTATCAGTTTGGTTTTTTCCGAAAACGATGGTGAAGAAAGAAAGAATGAAAAAGATGAAGCCGTGTGTGGGTGAAGAAGGAGGCTGACAGGCCGACCTCAGTGGCGAGTGATCAATCAATCAATCAATCATACCCAGTAAAATCCCACCGACAGCAAAGCTATAGGTAGGGTCTGGGGAGGGTGGGATGTAGGCACACCGTACCTCTATCCAAAGGAATAAAGAGGTGGCTTCCAGAGAGACCCTCGGCTCTAAGTACATGTGTATGAAGCAAAATAAAGGAAATCAAAGTTTAACAGTTATATAAAAACTACTACTAATTATAATAATATTAATAATAAGGTCACAGTTTAACAGCTATATAAAAGCTAATAATAATAATAATAATAATAATAATAATAATAATAATAATAATAATAATAATAATAATAATAATAATATATGTAAGGGAAATACCATTATGGTATGTGACCTAAATAAGTCAAGTTTAAGCCCTAAGATATTCAATTCTCTCTAAAAATCCTTAACTTTAATTCTACTTCTCCACGAATTCCTATCCTCAACCATGTCCTCGGAGAGGTTTAGGTCTATCAAATCATGCCTAATCCTCTCATCCCAAGTCAAATTCGGTCGTCCTCTACCCCTCCTCCCCTCTATAGTAATGTTTTCTACGGATCTAACAGGATTTGGCGGTGGCAGTGAGTGATGTTGGCCGAAAACCGTTTGTCTAGCGACAGTGTATTTATCGGCGTCGGCGGCGGAGGCAAATGGTAGCCGGTGGGTTCGGCTGCGCGTTGTTCCGGCGATTGGCCGGAGGTACTTTCAATCGCAGGAATAACTACGGTGGTGGCTGTTAACGGTGACGAGGGTGGCCGAAGATAGAATGACAACAATAGAGGCGCCGGCCGAAGCCGGATTTCTGGCAGCCGGTTAGGGAAGCTGTTTCTCCGGCTTTGGCGTGAATTGGTGGCAGCAGTGAACGGAGGTGGAGTAAAAGCCGGCGGTGGCGGCGATTAACTTTTAATATGGAGGTTGAAGACGGCGGTGGAAGTTGGCCGGATCTCCTTTTCCGGCGGCCGGTCATCGGAAATCGGGTTTCCGGCGAGGGGGGCGGCTGCTCATTCTTGTGTGGGATTACTCCATAGAATAGTAACCAACTTTGAAAGTTGTTCTAATTAGGTCACTAATAAAAAATTTTGTTCCAATCATGTCATTGAACTTTCATTTTTGTTCCAATCCTAGATATTTTACCTGAATAGCAGGTAATCTAGTAAAAAAACCCTAAAAAAATTCAAATAATTATTGAAAAAAACCATAATTCAAAATATAAAACAAAAACAAAAAAACTAAAAAAAACTAAAACGTTTCGTCCGTTGTTCTCGTTCAACGAACAAAAAAACTGAACCGAAATCCGTTTTGACCTTTCCGACCTGGACCCATTCCGACCCGGACCCGTTCTGACACTAACCCCGTTCCGACCCGAACCAAAACAACCCAATTTGATTAAAACGTGCTGAAACAAGCTGTTAGGTGATGAAACAAACTGAAAAATCACTTAAAGTAACTGTTAGGTGCTGAAACGAACTGAAAAATCACTTAAACGAGCAGTAAGGTGCTGAAACGAACTGAAAAATCATTTAAACGAGCTGTTAGGTGCTGAAACGAACTGAAAAATCGCTTAAACGAGCTGTTAGGTGCTGAAACGAACTGAAAAATCGCTTAAACGACCCCTTAGGTGCTGAAACGAACTGAAAAATCGCTTAAACGACCCCTTAGGTGCTGAAACGAGCTGAAAATCGCTTAAACCAGCTGTTAGGTGCTGAAACGAACTGAAAAATTGCTTAAACAACCTCTTAGGTGCTGAAATGAACTGAAAAATCGCTTAAACGAGCTGTTAGGTGTTGAAACGAACTGGAAAATCGCTTAAACGACCTCTTAGGTGCTGAAACGAACTGAATTATCGCTTAAACGAGCTGTTAGGTGCTG
The DNA here is from genome assembly GCF_021521415.1 of Bidens hawaiensis. Taxonomy (NCBI): domain Eukaryota; kingdom Viridiplantae; phylum Streptophyta; class Magnoliopsida; order Asterales; family Asteraceae; genus Bidens; species Bidens hawaiensis. Next base: position 25,859 of record NW_027505088.1, on the reverse strand, counting down.
AAACGAACTGAAAACTCGCTTAAACAACCTTTTAGGTGCTGAAACGAACTGAAAAATTGCTTAAACGAGCTGTTAAGTGTGAAACGAACTGAAAAATCGCTTAAACGAGCTGTTAAGTGCTGAAACGAACTGAAAAATTTCTTAAACGAGCTTTTGCTGTTAAAACGAGCTGTAACGTGTTGAAAACGCGTTGATTCGTTGGTCCAAAAAAAACTGACCCGTTCCGACCTTGACCCGTTCTAACCCGAACCTGTTGACCCTAACCCGTTCTGACCCGAAACAAAACAACCATTTTTTTAAGTGACCTGTTTCGACCCTAACCTGTTTCAACCCTAACCCATTCCGACCCATGACTCGTTTCGACCCAACCCAACCCATTTACCACCTCTAAATTAACAATATAACTAAAATGATTGATTTATTGCAATTTTCCAAAAAACAAAAATTGAACATTTTTGCATTTTTTTTTAATTTTTGCAATTTTCTGAACTTTTTTTATTCGAAATTTTTAAGTTATATTTCACATTTTTACTAATTTTCGCAACTTTCAAAGTTATTATGCAAAATAAAAACATTAAAAAATAAAAAAAACCTACATTACCTGCTATCCAGGTAAAATATCTAGGATTGAAACAAAAATGAAAGTTTAATGACATAATTGGAACAAAAGTTTTTATCAGTGAGCTGATTGAAACAAATTTTAAAGTTGATTACTATTCTATGGAGTAATCCCTTCTTGTGTCACCTAATTTGTTTGCTTTGTGCCTTAATTTAAGTTTTAAAAGAAGTGGGTTTAGATTGCATGGGCCTAATATGTTTGTATGAGCCAGAAGTTAGTAACTTAACTTGGGCTGCTGAGTTTTTCTTTTGGGCCAGATAAAATGCTAGTGTTGGGCCTGTTGGCTCATTTATTTGGCCTGATTTTATGGAACAACTTTTGGGCCAAGAGATAACTATTGTTCGGGGTTGACCAAAAAGAAGAAAGTCACATTTGTTCTGGTTTTTCGTAATTATTGGACCGTGTTCAAAGCATATTATTTATGTTATTTTCAAGGCGTTCAAGAATTGGATCCTGAAAACGTGGGCTACGAGCATCCGAGATGCTTATTAATTAAGGTGACAATTTTTAAAAAAGATGAATATAATAGGGAATTAAATTGTTTAAGCTCTCAACCTGAAAATGTGGGCTACGAGTATCTGGGATACTTATTTATTAGGGGTGAGTTACCTAAATAATTTCATTCACGGAAATAATAAGCTTTGTCATTTGATCGTTATCCCCGATTGTTCTTCTGAACATATATTGCTTGAAGATCCGAGATGGATAAAGAAGCGACAACTACTTAATGAATGAATTAGGTGGGTCATACCTTTACGGGGTGATTGAAGAGGCTTCGGCTTTGTCGGGTTGATTCGTGAAGATGTAAGACATGGTTCAACAAAGTTTTGATATCATAAGTCAGGGGGGGTGATTGTAAGGCCAATATTTGTGACTTGCGATATCAAATTACGAAACCCGTTATATGTTTTATGGTCTAGTTAATAATTGAAGTCGACGAGGAACCGAACACGAAACGAGAGCTTTGCACGCGCATTTAGCTTCAACGGGAGATCTTCTAGTTTCTTTGTATTGTGTTTAGGCTATAAATATGTTATTTTGTAGTCTTTCATGTGTGTGTTTCTATGGTGTAAACAACCACCCAAGGAGAGCTCACATTGGGTGGGATCAGTTCGTTTATTATATAAATCTTTTACCGATTACGGAGTCGTTCAATATCCTTTATATTATCTTTATATTTATGTTCGATCGTTTGTTTATACCGCACCCGTCTCGATGTAACAACTCGGACATTTTCGCTTAATATTTTATCCAATATTCGACACGTTTATATGTTCGGGAATTTTTACCAATAAAATTATCGCGTTTATCGAGTAAGCTAATTATTATAATTGTTTATTTACTTATTTAATATATATATATATATTAAAATATGGCAAGAACTTCCATAAACTAAACTATTAACCACTTTTTTTCCCTCCTTATGTTGTAGGGACTACAATCCAAATTATATCTATTACTATTTCTGCAAATCTGTAACCCGGATCCGAACCCAAACCTTGTACCCGTATTACATACCCGTTTACATAAATCGATTTTTTGAACCTTAATTTTCGTTATAGATCTCAGAATTTGATTTAGGAGTGTTATATCCCTTGCCTAATCAATCATACCGACACTTTGATTTAGGAAATCAGGACTTTTAAGATATGTATTGACAAAATAACGAACTCGTCATTAGCAATACACCTTTATACCATATAGAATTGATTATATCAAAATTAAACATATATACACCATCTAGGAGACCCGACGACCAAAACCCTACAATTAATTGAAGTTTTATAATCTGGTCATCGTTCTTTTTGTTCAACCATAGCCGCGGCCTGTCCTTCTCAGTTCGTAGTCAATCAAACACTTATCCAGGAAATTAATAGCTGCAACATGGTCGTTCTTGATCGAACTATATTAACCCTAACTCAACTGATTCAAACCCCGCTGTTATAACGTGTATTGGAGTCCAAGTATGACGGCTCAGTGGTGTTCATCGTTCTCCCTTAATTCGGCATCACATAAGGTAATTGTTATATGTACTAGGGTTGTTTCTAACCTGTAATCATTAACCCCAACACCAATTAAACGAACACAATGTATATTGACGGATTGTAGAATCCAGGGTTTTTAATCAAATTGGGGATAATCAGTTTATGTATTTTTAGATTTATTTTCATACTTAACGAACTAACACCCTAGCTCAGTTGGCTAGGGTGTGTGTGTTAATCACTGTGAGCCGGCCACCATTAGGGTTCAAGTCCTGGCTGTGCCCAGTTTTTACTCTTTTTATTTTTTTAATGGATTTGATGTTTATAACATATTATAATAAATATTTAATGTTAAATATACATTTATTTTACTAAACCGAAACTAGTAGGTTAACGTTCTTGTAAATTAATCTTGCGTCCAAGTTTTCGTATATATATAGATATGTATTACGTAATATTCTTTTAAACGAAAATATAATAAAACGTAATATATGTGTTCGACAAATTAACTATATTTTTATAATTGGGTTTCATTAAAGATTTTAAAATATAGTTTTATTATAATTAACTAATTAAACGTTTATTATTATAGTATCGCAACTCGTATCTATTTAAACTAGTTACACATAAATTCGATTATATGATAAACAGACGATCCTCTTAATGAAATGATGACTGATAATATTGTTTTCGTAATAACAAATAAAATCCGTAAAGACCAAACGTTCAATCATTAACATCTAATCACTAAACATAACTCAAATCTCATGAAAATCTTAATTCATTATGTTATATCATTTATAATTAATTCATATTTATTTATATTGCTTAACTAGGAATCCTTGTCGGTGAATCCCGAAGGGGTTTAACTGCTCTCATCCTCACATCCTCACTTTTACTTCGTTCATTTAATCAGGTGACTAATCACTCCCCCTTTTAACTCATTTTTAACCGTTTTGGGGACTTATGCGTATTTACAATATTTACCTATTATCTAATATTCAAAACCGCAACTGTTTAATCCTGGTGTGTATATCAGTTTATGCTAACTTGCTATTTGCTTACTTGCTTTATTTGAACCGCATTCGGAGAGGTCCAACATATTCTCAGTCTAGTATGATCATACGACCGTCGTAGTGGCCGGCGTCCGACGCATTGACAATGGTTTCACCGACACCTCATTTTTGGTAACCAATGTCCACTCGCATGGAAACGGTTTAGCCCTTTCTTTATAGTTGATTGTTTGTGTATGTGCTATGTTCTAAGTGTTTATTCTCACGGGAACAGTTTGCATCTTTATTTATTTATTATATATTATTATTGTTGCGTCTAAAACTGGTGATTTACTCACTCAACATGTGTTGTTGACAAAAATATATTTTATACGCATTTGCAGGTTATCAGTTGGTTGTTTAGCAAGATGAAGATCACGTAGTGATTGCCTTTTTGGGATACAAACTTAATTGATCATTGTTGTAATTTATTTATACTTGATGTACTTAATTGTAATTGTTTCATTTAAATAAATGGGCATTTACATATATCCCCTTCCTAAACTCATTAATTACATATTTCTCCAACATTAAAAAGTTAATTACATATTTCTCCTTCTTAAAGCATATATATTACATATTTCCCCATTTCATTAAAATTAACTTAATTAATGACTATTATACCCTTATTTATCAATTTACTTATTTCCTTCCTTAATCATATATTAAAATTATTAACTTATTAAGCCACTTAGGCACAACATTACCAGCAACATCAAATAAATAAAAAGATTAGTCAGGTCTAGTGATCAAACATTAAGATAAAAGATCTAAGCCAAATTAAGAACTTTTCCTCAACAAATCAAGAATTATAGGTTTTCTAAATTGTGGTAATCAAATAAAAAGTGATTACCGATTGCAATGGTGGTTGAATAATGGTAGAGCAGCAGAGGTTACCCATGGTAACTCACCAGTGCAGCAACATCTCCGCGGGACAGTAGGGTACTTCACGACGGCATAACGGAGGTCATGGAGGCAACGCCGGAATGGACGAATAGATATCGGAGGTCACAGATAGACGACGACTTGGAACGAATTGACACCAGAGGTCATGAATAGATGCCGGAATATAACGAATGGATGCCGGAGGTCAAAGGGGTGCAGATGGTAGCAAGAGTCTGTCTATGTTTGGTGAATGATATGTTTTTAGGTATTGTAAATTGATAAAAAGGGTAAGGGTAAAAGGGTAATTGAATGGTAAAAGGGGAAATATGTAATTAAAGTTTTAACATTGGGGAAATATGTAATTAAGAGGTTTAAGAAGGGGATATATGTAAAATCCTCTAAATAAATTAAATAGATATTGTCATTTAAATAATATTGCGTGATAGTAACCTTTGAAAAGCTATGAGCAATCAGTTCGCCCCGGCATTTCCGCCGTAGGTTGGGGTGTGACAGATTGGTATCAAACCCGAAAGTTTAAGATAGGTCGTTAGTGGTGCCTTAGTAACATGCTTAGGAACCCCATACGCGCTTATTTGTTTACCTGATGTGTTCTATTTTATTGTTTACAGCTTACGAAATTTCTTGTTAGATTAAATACATATTTAACTGCTTAGTTAATTGTTTACTTTATTGTCATGCACACACAACTCCGAAGGTATGCTTCACTCTCAAAATATTTTATTGCTCCGAGACTATGTCTCATTCTCAAAATATATTTTATAGCTCTGAGGCTATGCCTCAACCTCAGAATATTTCTATTTAAATTTATTAAATTGACTTTTATTGTCGGAAACTTTCTTGAGAATTTCTTAGCTTTGTATTTGCTCTTTTTTGTTTAGAACTAGGGAATGTGACAAGATTCCCTGCCATTGTGGGAATTGTCAGGCGACCGACACTTTAAGCTTTTAACGTAACCGGCTAAAAGGTTCCACCCTTTTATTGTGTTTTATTATTTTTAAAATGTCTAGGCGGGTGTAAAACCCATGGGACGCCATGGACACACCGGATGTACATTTGCACAATTTGTTATATTTGCGATATTTTGTTGGAACATTATCATCTGTGGCGATACACTAGATGTTTCAACTACTTATGCTTGAGTTCGTTTATTCGTTATATAGTTTGGTCGGTCAAATCGCCATGTAACGTTCATGGGCCGACAAACTTAATTGATTCGTTAATGTGTTAATTGAGTTGGGTTATTCAAATTGCCATGTAACGCTCATGGGAGGCCAACTCACTCATTTGTTTTGGTTTTGGTATGCAAATAAGTTGGGGAAACAAAATGCCATGGAAAGCTCATGGGAAACCCAACACCTCGAAGAACATTTGTTAATTGTTTTATTTGTTTAATATTATACGAAACAATTTATGATTTGATTTAACTATTCAATTATCCTATTATTCTATTATTAAATTTTTCAATTCCGTATTTACTAAATCATTTTTGAATCAAGATTTAGTGATTCGATCTACTCATACACTCAAAACATTTTTATTCCCTGATCGGATACAAATTCTTTGTTTATCTGGATTCGGTTATCACGAGCCAATCAAAACAATTTACACTCATTGAAATCGGTTTCATCTATTCATCTTATCACATTATTATAATATCAATACCTCAATTAATTTAAATATTATCGCACAATTTAAAAATCAAATGGCTTTCTTACACTCATGGTATCACATGTATAACTTATTAAACATATTTCAAGCATTCAACCTCAAATTGTAATTTGTTAAAAACATATTAAACTTTTATAAAACTTTTCTCTCATCAAATCAACTCATTGATTATCAATTTAAATTCTAACTTATCCTTAAGTTGTGAATGAACATCAACGTAGCATATTTAAGTTTTGTTTTACACAATAACTCATATGAAATCTACACAACTATCCAACATTCTCATTAAATCACGTCTTTATTAATCAAAGAAAGTTTTCTCAACATCAAACAACATCAATCATTTATTTTATATAACCACTTCACGGCCACATGTTAGTCAAGTAGATAGCTCCTGCGATCTCTAAAATACCAACTCAATTTTCAAAACATAAATGCAATCTTGTTCATTAACTTTTCGCTAATATATTCAATTAATTTACCCCTACTCATTCTTATAACAAACGCAAGTCTAAACAACAACTACATGCTGTCAATCAAAATTAACAATCAATCTCAACAAAATTATAGCGTCTCAAACAAGACACGTTACGTCAAATTCCACTTGTTACGCTTCACTTGCAACTATCACTAATCAATTCAATCCAATCCTCATATCGTTTTGTACCCGATGTAATCGTTCGGTTATCTTGTTCATACTTGCCACGTACTACAAGACATCCCACAACGGTCTATGCCGTCGACTTAGCTTTATACACCTGTTGCGCATGCCTTCTACAATTATGGAGACCCTAATCACCTACGCAATACATTGTTCCTTATTCATTCACGCCGAGGTTAAATTATATCGGCACCGTACCATACTACCCATGCTCATTTAGCTTAAACCTACCAACCCTATGTCTCTCAGGCTTTCTTCATGTAACAAAGTCGTTCTCGCTTATTAGATTCTAGACCCACAAGACTTAATTTCATCAAGCTTACCTTAGTCAAACCTCGTTTTCATAAACCTATTCGAGGTGCCCCAAATCATTCGATCTCAATTATTTAAGTTTTCATATGCTCAATTAACAAAAGTGTTTTGAATTAAACCAATCGTAGTTATGTTTTCACAAAGAAGATTTTTATCATCTTCATCATTTTCGTCTAAACGTATTTTGTATTCAATTATACCTTAAACGATTATTTGTCTAAATTAGTTGTTTTCGAACAAACCCAACTTGGAAAATCCATCATTTTAAGTATTTTTTTTCTTTCGCATACAATGAAATTTTTTTTTATCTTCCCAAAGATCAATATCGTTGGTTGTCGTACTTATCTACCTGCCTGGTTTTTATCTAATAAAAAAAAATCTTAGGAATTGATTCGTTAACATTACGTCAATTAATCAAAACATTTAGATTCTCATAAACTGAAACAATTCTTTAATTTTAAAAGACAAAATTTCGACAGTCAGTTATTAGTCGATTATCATATTATTTAAATTGTCTTTCCTCATTTATTTTGTTATTTCAAATTATTGAAAACGTGTCAATTTCTACTCTCAACTTTGATTTTTAACATTTTTGTGCGTCGTGTATTCATTGATCTCTTGCATTACAATTTACCTTTCATCTTATAAATTTTTAACGTTGAAATTGAACTGTTAGAGTTCTATTATTAATTGAACTTGTCATTATTTAAACAAAATTATTTCCGATATGGAATTTTATTTTCCATTATTTAAGTTAATGAATTCCCATGGTGATTTAATTGGAATTTTATTATTAGTTTTCACTATTATCTAATGACATTTGCATGATTGTTGTCGAAAACCTGCGGTGGATCGTGGGTACCTCAACAATCCATTTTCATTCTTATTAGATTTCGTTATGTAGTTGGAATGCACGGTGGTTCTTAGATATTTCAGCCCCTTACTTCAATTTTTAATACGTCTTGGGAATTTAAAATGTTTCGATGATTTCTTCAGTTGCTGTTGGAATAGTCATAGTGGTTCATGCATTTCCAGCTCCGCGTTTTTTTCTATTTAATTATATTATTTCTCAACTCGTCTCTATTTTTCATTATTACTTTAATATTCATATTTATTTAATATTTCATGATAAACTATGAATATTGCAACTTCTTTATTTTAATTTTAACGAGCTATGGAGATAGGAAAATCCCTTGTAATATGGGGATATTCCAATGACCCGCTTTATACTATATCTAATTTTAAAGATGTAATTGGAATAGGACTATCTCGGTGATTCGTGAATATCCGCTTCCCAATTTCATCTATTTACAGTTTGTTTGTATACATAAATATTTGCATTAATATTTTTGCATTCTCAATTACTACTACCAGTACTTTAATATTATAATTTATCTCATCTTAAATACACAATTGCGATATTTCAATGTTGTATAAAGTTTCTTTAAATTTCATGAGTTTCTCATTTAACTAAACTAAATCCCTCAAAGTCTTCGTATAATCTAGTTTAAATTTGTACTCACGGTCTTATAAATTCTACCTCGAATGTTGCAATATTTAAAAAATTTCACAGGTTATTATTCGTCTACAATTATCAATTAATTCCTTCATAAACTTTTGTTGATGTTATTCTTGCAATCACAGAATTTTTGGTAAGTTCACGTAAATTTGTTATTTGGCTCGAATCCCCACTCTCTTTCTTCACAATCGATTTTGCCGACGCATCATATATCCCAACTTCAATGTTTCCGTTTTTCTTAACTTTTAAGTTACTCTAAAATTTTCACTAATTTCATTAATCAAACTTGAAAGTTTACCTAAATTGCGTTATTAGAAATATTTTATAAAATCTTCTGGTTTTACACTTATAATAAATCAACTCCCAATGGTCTTATAATATGTTAACACTTTCCTCATATTTATAATAAATTAATAACTTTTCTCACCAAATCATGCCTTTCAAATATTTTGTAAACCATACGATGGGACGAGTTATGTGGACCATCCGACGATCTAGGTAATTATGGAGGCCTACATAATTATCGAAGTCCTCACCTGGAAATCATAATGCGTGCAATTGTGTGTCATAATATAGAATCGAAAGTAGTTGGGATAACGGTACAAATGTAGAGTTGATAAGGACATGGTGGATACGCCGATGGTACATCCTATATATAAGTGTCGATATTGGATTTTCATTTGGAGCGTTATTTGAACTATTCAAAGTTCTGTGTTGTGATAAATTTTAAAAGTTATATTTTAAAATTTTTCCTTTCCTCTAAATGTAATGTTTTTATTATAGTATTCTTTAATTTCGGGACGAAATTCTCTAAAGTAGGGAAGACTGTAACAACTCGGACATTTTCGTTTAATATTTTATCCAGTATTCGACTCGTTTATATGTTCATTTTTACCAATAAAATTATCGCATTTATCGAGTAAGCTAATTATTATAATTGCTTATATACTTATTTAATATATATATATATATATATATATATTTCAAAATATGGCAAAAACTACCATAAACTAAACTATTAACCACTTTTTGTTCCCTCCTTATGTTGTAGGGACTATAATGCAAATTATATCTATTACTATTTCTGCAAATCTGTAACCCGGATCCGAACCCCAACCTTGTACCCGTATTACATACCCGTTTACATAAATCGATTTTTTGAACCTTAATTTTCGTTATAAATCTCGGAATTTGATTTAGGAGTGTTATATCCCTTGCCTAATCAATCATACCGACACTTTGATTTAGGAAATCAGGACCTTTAAGATATGTATTGACAAAATAACGAACTCGTCATTAGCAATACACCTTTATACCATATAGAATTGATTATATCAAAATTAAACATATATACACCATCTAGGAGACCCGACGACCAAAACCCTACAATTAATTGAAGTTTTATAATCTGGTCATCGTTCTTTTTGTTCAACCATAGCCGCGGCCTGTCCTTCTCAGTTCGTAGTCAATCAAACACTTATCCAGGAAATTAATAGCTGCAACATGGTCGTTCTTGATCGAACTATATTAACCCTAACTCAACTGATTCAAACCCCGCTGTTATAACGTGTATTGGAGTCCAAGTATGACGGCTCAGTGGTGTTCATCGTTCTCCCTTAATTCGGCATCACATAAGGTAATTGTTATATGTACTAGGGTTGTTTCTAACCTGTAATCATTAACCCCAACACCAATTAAACGAACACAATGTATATTGACGGATTGTAGAATCCAGGGTTTTTAATCAAATTGGGGATAATCAGTTTATGTATTTTTAGATTTATTTTCATACTTAACGAACTAACACCCTAGCTCAGTTGGCTAGGGTGTGTGTGTTAATCACTGTGAGCCGGCCACCATTAGGGTTCAAGTCCTGGCTGTGCCCAGTTTTTACTCTTTTTATTTTTTTAATGGATTTGATGTTTATAACATATTATAATAAATATTTAATGTTAAATATACATTTATTTTACTAAACCGAAACTAGTAGGTTAACGTTCTTGTAAATTAATCTTGCGTCCAAGTTTTCGTATATATATAGATATGTATTACGTAATATTCTTTTAAACGAAAATATAATAAAACGTAATATATGTGTTCGACAAATTAACTATATTTTTATAATTGGGTTTCATTAAAGATTTTAAAATATAGTTTTATTATAATTAACTAATTAAACGTTTATTATTATAGTATCGCAACTCATATCTATTTAAACTAGTTACACATAAATTCGATTATACGATAAACAGACGATCCTCTTATTGAAATGATGACTGATAATATTGTTTTCGTAATAACAAATAAAATCCGTAGAGACCAAAGGTTCAATCATTAACATTCTAATCACTAAACATAACTCAAATCTCATAAAAATCTTAATTCATTATGTTATATCATTTATAATTAGTTCATATTGTTTAACTAGGAATCCTTGTCGGTGAATCCCGAAGGGGTTTAACTGCTCTCATCCTCACATCCTCACTTTTACTTCGTTCATTTAATCAGGTGAGTAATCACTCCCCCTTTTAACTCATTTTTAACCATTTTGGGGACTTATGCGTATTTACAATATTTAACTATTATCTAATATTCAAAACCGCAACTGTTTAATCCCGGTGTGTATATCAGTTTATGCCTAACTTGCTATTTGCTTACTTGCTTTATTTGAACCGCATTCGGAGAGGTCCAACATATTCTCAGTCTAGTATGATCATACGACCGTCGTAGTGGCCGGCGTCCGACGCATTGACAATGGTTTCATCGACATCTCATTTTTTGGTAACCAATGCCCACTCGCATGGTAACGGATTAGCCCTTTCTTTATAGTTGATTGTTCGTGTATGTGCTATGGTTTAACTATTTATTCTCACTGGAACAGTTTGCATCTTTATTTATTTATTTATTATATATTATTACTGTTGTGTCTAAAACTGGTAATTTACTCAGTCAACATGTGTTGTTGACAATAATATATTTTATACGCATTCGCAGGTTATCAGTTGGTTGTTTAGCAAGATGAAGATCACGTAGAGATTGCCCGTTTAGGATACAAACTTAATTGATCATTGTTGTAATATATTTATACTTGATGTACTTAATTGTAATTGTTTCATTTAAATAAATTAAATAGATATTGTCATTTAAATAATGTTGCGTGATAGTAACATTCGAAAAGTTGTGAGCAATCAGTTCACCCCGGCATTTCCGGCGTAGGTTGGGGCGTGACACTCGACACATTTATCGAGGGCAAAACCGTTCGGTAGTCGTTTTGGGACCTACAAAAACTTAATAGAAAACGAGTGTTGCGTTCTAAATTGCCGCTGCCGCCTAATCACACTTGTTTCCCACTAGTGTGTGTGTGTGTCTCTATATATATATATCAAACATTTTCGATGTAACGCTTTTTTTCAAATCATTGAAGCTAGCTAGTCTTCTATATAATTAAATATTTAACACATTGGGTATTTAAAGGATTCCTACGTATTTTATCAATTGTTAAACTAAATAATTTTCAAATATATATATTTAACTTAAAAATATTATTATACCTTAATTAATGATGTCAATCTGATACAGCTTAGGCCAAAAAATTAAATAGGAACATGTTTCCAAATGCAAATAAAACATTGCTTAGACAAATATTTAATGACACATACATACACACAAACAAAGTTAATTTAGTTAAAACAAACATATAGGGAGAAAAAAAATACCAAAATAGATTCGCTGGATTATCTTGCATCGTCATTATTACTTTTGTTTTAGTTCATTAAACAAAAGTAAAACTATCCGCTTAGGGTTTGAAGAAATGGTGCCTGCAGGTGGGAGGTAAGTGAGCAGACGAATGTGATTGTCAAAATGAATTCAAAATGCTTTTGGTGAAAATGTAAACATTATGGCGTGGAATTAATCAATTCTGGCGTTGTGAAAAGATTATAACACAGACACTAAATTTAACCGGTGTATAAGATACAAATTATAAAAAATGGTCTCTTAACCGGTATAAATTGATTAAAAAGATTTATAAAATTATACACATCGATTTCCAAAGTTTTAACCGCTTTTATTTTCATTTTATTTTTGTTACATTTTTTTTGTGTTTATATGTTATGAACTAAGTTTTAATCATTCTTTATCATTACCAATTTTTTTTCACTTAGTGTTATTTTTATTGTTTATATGTATGGTAATGAACTATATTCACATTAACAAAAAAAAACATCAGTTTTTCATTAATAAAAAGGTAAAATACATTCATATTTCATCTTCATCCATCACTTTGGATTTATAACCGGTAAGATCAACTTCTTCTTTATCTTCGTCAGTAGCAGCAGCAAAAGCATCATGCTCCTCATCCTCATCAGGAGCAGCAACCAATTCTCTCACCAAACTCTTCCTGAACATCAATTTTTGGGTTGACCAATTCAAGCGTGTTGAGTTGCTTCAAATCAGTCTCATTGAAGAAAGCAATATCGTGGGGACGATAGAATTTGAATGAGTCTCCATATTTACTCACAATCACCTTCCATGTATCCTCATTCCATTCCCACATTATGATCATGGCCGAATTCTCTTCAACTTCGTCATCATCGTCGTTGTCGTCATCATCATCATCATCATCACTGATGTCACTGAAAACATCGGGGAACCGGTGGCGGACCAGTTGCATAAGCTCATAAGAGGCTCTACATGTGCTATCACGAATCACCCTGTAGTTATCTGCCTCAACAAAGTCTCCGAGCACATCGTCATTACCTGCCTAGTGTTCTTGCATATTCTCTTTATCTAGTTTACAATATTTTATATTAAAATAACATTTTAACTAATATAAAATGTTATGAATTTCCGTGACTGGTTTGAAAGTGGTTAGTATCTAATTTTGACAACCGGTTCATTATATCAATATCACACTGGTTTACATGTTCAGCGGTTTTATCATAAATGAACATCTTGTGAATTAAATTAACTCTTTTGCGTATGCGCGTTAATTCGAACGATCACGTCCAATCGAGTGCATGGCTCGATAAAATCGCATTAAATTTCGATAAAATATGAAACGAAGATTAACTTGTATAAATGAACACATTCTGTCGATAAATATTTGTATAATTTTCTCCAAAACTAATCTCTCTACAAATTAAAATACTCTCTATTATGGCTAATCTACAACTTATGTATGGAGACATTCAAAATGGTGAATTTGTTTTGAAATTCACCTCCATCATTCTTCTTAACGAATAACACCGGTGCGCTCCACAAGGAAACACACGGCCTTATAAAACCTTTATCGAGGAGGTCTTGCAGTTGCGATATTAATTTATTAATCTCGAACGGTGCCACAAAGTAAGGTGCTTTCACGATGGGTAGTGATCCCGGTACTAACTCTATCTGAAATTCTACCTCCCGTTCTAGTGGTAATCCTGGAAGGTCCTCAGAAAACACTTCTAGATAGTCACACACCACAAGAACATCTTTCACTTCTTTCGTCTCAGTTGTAGCTTTGACAGCATACGCCAGGTAAGTATAACATCCTCGCCTCAACATACTCTTGGCTTTTTATCATCGAAATGATGAAAAGCTGTGACATTCGTGACAAAACGAGGTATACCTTAAATATACATAGTAAGTAAACAGTTAACTAGTTATTTCGTATTGAGTAAACGATTAACCAAACAATACTGATTATGACCCGGTTATATCGAGGTGGGGAGGGGGTGGGTGGGGGGAGGCATATACAAGTGATATATGTATTATAAAAAGTAACATATTTTTATTATAGCCCTAGTATGTGCAAAGCCGTTTAACGAAATGAATTTCGTTTTAACAATACGCTGTGATCTTAAACTCAAACGCAAGTACCAAAACAAGCATGGTATCATCCGTTAAGCCGAAAAACACTTACAAAACACTTATTTGAGATGTTTTAAGCAACTCGTGAAAATATTTTGGATTTTTACAACGAGTCAGACGGTTTTCTTAATTTATAAAAAAATAGCCGAAAAACACTCGTTTCTGCGCTGTTTATCAACCCCGAACTACTTTGTCATCAAAAATCAAAACCGAACTAAATTTGGACTCGGGGTTTCACATTTGGCAAACAAAATGAGGAAAAGTAGGGTAAAAGAGGGCTCATGCCCCTTCCCCCAAACTGGCGGCTGCAAATGGGGTCGACCCCCCTTAACATATCTTCCTACATAAGCTTTGTAACTTGGTATTTTACACATAATATCTTAAAACAACTCAATACCATATGTGATCCTTCATTTTCTAGTGAAAACCCGAATGTAAATATTCATATTTTGATGAGTTTTACACTTGTTTAATCATGTTTAAACCTAAAGAATTATGTTTTGATTAGTGAAAACCATGTTTAACCATTTAAAAACCTTTAAAATGATAAAAAAAACATTTTTTGATCCTAAACATGGTTACAAATCAGAATCATGCACTTTCTTGGCCAAAAACACGGATTAGGAGGTTTATATCACGTTTTTACAGTTTAAAAACTCGATTTCAAACCCTAATCGATACCTTATGTTACAAGGTTGTGTGATTGATGTTCTAAGCTTGGTTTTGTGTTACTTGATCTGTAGATACGTTATATGGCTAACGAAGAACACGAAAACTTTAAAAGAGGGTTTAACTGATTGAAAATATAGAAAAGGTTTGAAGTAGAAGGTGTAACGATTCCGACGAAACCCGGTATACCCTAACCGGTAGACGGTAGTTACGTCATATTTAATGTCGGGTACATGAATTACCATATTAATCATACGAGAATACATGGTTCATTGTATTGATTGTACGTGAATATATAATTCACCGTATTGAATATGCGATCAATCGATCGATAGTTATTGAAACCCGAACGAATCGAGGGTTCAATTATAGACGAGATATATGATATTTAGTGATATTACGAAGTATTAAAGCTTCGGGATAAGTGGATTAAAGCACAGAAAAAGGATTTCGATTTAATAGTACGTCGGTACGTTAAACGAAACCTTTAATACCAAACCGAGCAAGAGATTATCGATCAAGCCGAAAAAGATGCACGATAATTAATGATATGATGTTTCAAGTTAATAAAAGTCATGGTTTAAGTTTTTAAAGTTTTTAAATCGGTTTTATATAAATTTCATTTTTAAGCCGAAAAACGACCGTTTTAGCCTCGTTTTAAGCCGAATTAAACATTTAACCGAAAAACGAACTGAACCAGATTATCCAAAACATTATCCGGATATCCGAAATCCAAACATGTGGCCTAGAATGGAGAGGTGGGTCCCACCCCATCCCCCATGAGTTCCGATCGGCTCCCATAAGCCTCATTCCCTTATTATTTTCTTTTTTCTAAACAAGCATTCATCAATCCATCAATTCTCTCAACTCCATGGACTAAAAACCGAGATATTTAGCAAGAGAATCAAGGTAATAATCGAGTTAATCACATTTCCATCTTCGGTTCTTGAGTTTGTTTGCAAGAAAATGAGGTTTCAAAGATGAAAACCGATTCTTGCGTGATCAAGTGATGTATACGGGTTATACAAGGGATATTGGTCCAAGAAAGAAGTTAAACGGACCAAAAACGAATTTTTACGGTTTAAATCTTTGTTTTTGAATCATAACCGAAACCATGAAAGAAATGGCTTGATCGTGAGTGTAACTTGCTTGGTATTGTGGTATGTTGGTTGTAGGTTCTGTATTTAGTGGTAGATAAGGCGGAAAGACGAGTTTGTAGCTTGTAGTGGCGGAAAACGAAAGGTATATTCGGCTATGTTCGGATTTGGGATATTTGGACAGATTGTGATACGTGTAGAGTTAGGTAATGAAATTTTACAGGGATGTTCTACACATGAAAATATGAGTTCTGTGAATTTTTGGTAATTTTTGGATTAAGGATGAATATTTGGTGAATTTAATGCTCGGTTTTGGCCAAAAATGGTGAAAAATAGTGAAATATCATGAAAAATTCTGGAAAATTACAGATAAGATTTTTATATCATGTATAAGTCACACACAAAATTTGGGGTCAGTTGGAGAAGTCTAAGTAGGCTTTTCGGTTAAACGAGTTCTAGGGTTTACTAGCTCGGTTTTAGTGAAAAATGTAAAGGAAGATTTTGGTTTTGGAGAAATTACAGGGGACTATGTGGATGGCAGGGGACATCCAGGAAAAATTTGGGATTTTTTCTAAGATCGTTTGGTATTTACGACATATTTAGTGTTTAAATGGTGTTTAAAAATAGATAAATAAATTTTAAATATAAAAATTAATTCTGGAAATATTTTTATAAAATTCCCCACTTTCAAAAAGTGATTGGTGCAAAATTTCAAGATCCGAGATTAAACGGATAATTATTTGTGCTAATTATCAAACTTTTAAAGTTAAAACGCGTAAACCGGTGAAGTTCGCTTAAGCGAGCTGACTGGTGTATAAAAACCCTAAAAATGAATAATTTTCATATAAATGAGTTAAACAAGTAAAAATAAATCATCCGAAAATAATTCGGATGATTTGAGTAATTTTTGTCCGATTTAACAGTTTCCGGTACGCTAAAGACGGAAACGGGTCCCGCGGCCAATCGGGGCGTCTAAACCGAGCTCAAATTTCACAACTCTAACTAAATTATCAGTCAACAACTATTTTCGGGTCGTGTGTGACCCAACTAATTTTTGAAACGTAAAAACGGATAACCGTGCTAGGCACGCAAAACGAGAAAAACGATTAATAATGATTTTGACTATTGAACTCTAAACGAAATCACAATCTGAGTCCGGAGAAGTGTTCTGGGTTAACATTGCCCCCGGAACGGGTACAGTACTGGGTTAACAGTGTCCCCAGATGTACCGGTTAACGCGATTAAAGCTATATTAATAATGAGTGTATAGTAACGATCGTAGGGATCATATTAAAGATTGGACGTGTTAACTGATAATGATTGTTGTTACCTGCTTGCATGTGCTAAGGTGAGTTTCACGAGTCCCTTTTTCTGAATTGTTTTCAAATATTTTCCCGGGGCGGAAGCATGTTACTATTGAAATGTTTAAGTACATACTGAACGCATGGATTTGCGTGGATTTATATATATTTGATTGTACGGGAATCGTACGGAATGGGAACAGTACTGGGTTAACAGTGTCCCCAGATGTCCCTAGAAGTGTTTTCGGGTTAACAGTGTCCCCGGAATGAGTACCGTACTGGGTTAACAGTGTCCCCAGACAGAGGTTTCGCTTGTGGGCTCAGCATAATTACATCATGTTTCTGGGTTAACATTGCCCCCGGAATGAGTACAGTACTGGGTTAACAGTGTCCCCAGATAATATTATATTTTGATATGGATTTATCATGGTTTACTCAAATTGTGAAACTCACCAACTATTCGTAGTTGACCCGTTTTCTCACATGCTTTTCAGGTACAATTAAGATGAAGTGATTGCTTACGTGCTAAGTGCTTGATGTGTGTATGATTTGCGTGCAGAATATTAGGATTCATTATAACAAATAGAATTGTGTATCGTATTGTATGATGTGTGTATCACCTAGACGGTAATGAAATACAAGATAATGTAATTTGAAGTATATTAATGTATTCAGTTTTCTTTATAAACAATGTGGTTGATATCAGACGAGTCTGTCGCACCCCGTTTACGTTTCCGCTGCGGTTTCGGGGTGTTACAGAACTTGGTATCAGAGCCATTGGTTATAAAGAATTAGGATGTCTTTAAAAGATACCTAAAATATAACCAGTAGCTCAAGTATTATAGGATCTGAATATCAACTAATAATATACGGTGACGAGTATCGGGATGAACTCGGTCGGACAAGTGAGTTATTATGGTCCGGAACATAATAACAGACTTGTCTGCACGAGGGAATTCAGGGGAAGTCACTGGGTACATTAATAGGTAAAAATGGCAACATATGTGTAAAGTATATAATATTATTTATACGTGCTAATGTGTATATATATATATGTACATATCTTGTGGGTACAAGTATTGAGAAATAAGACCCGGATAAGGAACCGGGGGATGAAATAATAAAAAGTACCGAGGATGCTGAAATTTCTAGAGCATCGGTTGATGATAAGTCTGATTTATTGGGCCATAGTTATGGTAGTACCAAGTTTGATCTTCCGTTTGATATTAACCAGAAATATCTAGTAACCGTCACTCCCAACCAAAATTGATAAATCCCTTACCCTACCAACACCGGTACCGTATATCTTAATAACTCCCTATGTTCACCCGAACCGACGACCCTCATGTACGGATGGACTTGTACGTGAACCCATTCTTATTCCGTTATAAAAAAAAAATTAATAAATGAGCAGATAAAAATAATATATGGAAATATATATATATGTATTCTCACTCCCAAACATATGAGTTATACCATCTCCAGATCGAGAATTACCGATTTTATCCAACCTAGGACGCCGGAGGACATTAACTGAGCAAGTGATAGAGTTCCCTATAATAGTAATTAATAATATTTGAAGGCAACCCATGTTGCGTGATTACCTTGAACCTTGCAACTCCCTATGTTAACCTTACTTCCGTTAGATGCCTATACCCATGTATACTCGAATAGAATGATTACCCATACACAAAGAGGTGTTGAAATCATTATAGCATAGTTGGTTATTCGTTCGTAGGTGGTA
Source organism: Bidens hawaiensis (assembly GCF_021521415.1). Taxonomy (NCBI): domain Eukaryota; kingdom Viridiplantae; phylum Streptophyta; class Magnoliopsida; order Asterales; family Asteraceae; genus Bidens; species Bidens hawaiensis. Next base: position 6,476 of record NW_027505088.1, on the reverse strand, counting down.
TACCGTGTATGCCGGATATACGAATAGACACGGATATTATAACTCCGTGGTACGTAATTGTTTGGTGCGCACGGTGAGCATGTATCGGTTATGCTAACATGCAGAAGGATATTGAAATCAAGTATATTAAACATTGATCTTTGTTGAGAAAGATCTATATGTCGGTTGGTGACAAGGGTTATGAAACATATTTAAACGTTAACCGACGTCAGGTTAAGTCCATATGTTATTATATTTGTGGGACATATATACTAGATACTAGTATGTGTAATATGTATGATAATACTTGGGGTGTATGTGTACTTGCTGTTATAATTGAGCTGGTAACGAGTTATACGGTGAGATTAGTATTGATTACTGCGTACGGGATAGGTACGGCAGAATGACATAAAAAGAGTAACTCCAATGATGGAGATTGATATGATTCAGTTGATTGCTCAAAGATAGCAGATGATGATACCGAGTGTCGTATCACAGATCACTGCTAGTATCGATGCAAATGTGATCACAGAATTACAGATCGAGCAATCACATGATTATGAATATTTCAATTCTTAGTGTTATTACTAAGAGTGATATTGTCCCACCGGATACTATTGTGACTACAAGTATTAGTTATAAACTAAACATGAATAGTAGTCGTAATGAATTAGATCCGGTATGAAGGATATGTTTGTTGTTTGTGGTAAGGAAATTATTAATAGTGTACTGATGGTAAAGGGAGGAATAGATTAGCGAGGGGATAGAAAAGATCGAAATGGTAAAGGATATTGGTAAGAGTGTAGAACATTGTGTAGTGAAATATGCTACAGAAATGTTGGTAGATTATGTTGTATCGTGATGGAACACGATGGTACAAAATTATAGTTAGAAAATTATTGCTCAGATGTTATGGTCAGGATTTAAAATTCTTGTGCTAGAGCACTTTTATTCGAGTAATTAAGTTCAGAGATTGGAAACTGAGCTATGGAAGATAGAAATGTTGTGTGCTGATCACTTAGAACACGCTAATCGTTTGAAGGAATTGTCATGTCTGGTAACATGGCTAATTACTCCTGAAACTAAGTGAATCGAGCGCTATATTGGGGGACTAACTCCATCGATAAGGAGTATAGTCAATCCTGTAAATATACAACCTTTGGGAGGGTTGTGTCACAAGCCAGCACTGATATATTTGACTTTATAGGAAGCGGACGGGAAGGACGTTAGGTGAGACGTCGAGTGTTAAAAAGAGAAATGATAAAGGTATAGTGCAAGATAGACTTGTGAATAAGTAGGTATGTCCTACAACCCAGAATCATACTAAAGACTAGTTCTTGTGTGAAACATGAACCGCATGAAGGGTCCTTCCCTAAATGTGGAAAATATGGTTATCGGCAGGAAGAAGAATGTCGAGTGATAGTAGGCCACAGGTGTGGTAAAGATGGACGCAATGCCCCAATTGTAGAACCAATTGAAGCCATGTGAACCGGCAACCCCAACTCATTCGTGTACAACCACTCCGAACCCAACGCTTCAATAACAATCCATCCGAAGAAATCAAATTATGCCAAACAGTTGTACTTGCTATGAATGTGGCAGTACAGAACGTTTCAAGAGAAATTGCCCAAAGTTGAACCAAGGTGTCGTTGGAAGACGAACCTCATGACAAGCATCAACCTCTGATCAAGCAAGGAGCCGTACTTATGGGAGTAATTCGAATGAAGCACGTCATGATCCAAAGGTGGTATTAAATATGTTGTAGTTTTAAATCAATAGGCTTCAGTTATATTTTTATAGTCGTCGATAGAAGTTAGTTCCTGTTAACCTCCTATCATTTGGAAAGATACCGATTAGTGAAACTATAGAACCCTATACTGTAGAATCGCTAACGGTAAACCCCTAATGGTTAACTAAATTGTTCGGAATTGTCCTATCTTTCTGAACGATTAACCTTTCCTTATTGACCTACGACCAGTAAAGTAAAGAAGTTTTGACGTAATAGTTAGCATGGATTGGCTAACTCAACATGAAGCTGAAATTAAATATGAAAAGAAGATGATTAGAAGATCTCCTTCGGACGATGAAGCGATTTGATACAGAGAAAAGTGTACGGTATTATGTTACCACTCTAATCTCATCTTGAAATGTTATAATATTTACGACAAGAAGACGTGGTGTATGTAACAAACGCGATTGCCAAAGTATTTAAAAGAAAACATATGGAAGATGTCCCGGTGATACGTAATATCCACAAGTTTTCCCAGAAGAACTTCCTGGATTACCGCCAACCCAACAGGTCGAATTCAGAATCGATTTAATGCCTCAAGCTGGCCCTGTGCTAAAGCATCTTACCGACTTGCACCAACTGAAATGCAAGAATAATTGGATAAGGTTTTATACGACCTAGTTAGCCGCCATGGGGTGCACCAGTGTTAATTCGGAAATGAAGGACGGAAGTGTTAGGATATGTACTGATTAGGGAGAATTGAATAAAGTGACGATCAAGAATAGGTATTCACTTCTTCGAAGTAAACGATCTGTTTAACCGACTACAAAGGGCGATTTATTTTTAGAAAATTGATCTTAGATATAGTTATCACCAAATGAAAAATCCAAGAGGAGGACGTTGCAACAACAGCGTTTCGGACTCGTTACGGCCATTATGAATTCTTAGTTATGCCTCTCGGGCTAACAAATGCGCCGGCAGTGGTCATGGACCTCATGAACCGAGTATATAAACTTTATTTTGACAAATTTGTCATAACATTCATTGATGATATTTTGATATATTCGCAACGTAAAGAAGAGCACGAACGACGGTTAAGGAAAATTGTGGAAGTGTTAAAGCGAGAGGGTTTGTACGCGAAGTTTTCGAAAGGTGATTTTGAATAAAGAAGGCATAATCCTTTGGTCATGTTGTAAAGTAACAAGGACTTCACCTAGATCAAAATAAGATAGAAACCATTAAAATTGGCAGTCACCCATGGCGCCAAAGGAAATGCGCCAATTTTTAGGACTAGCCAGAGATTATCAGCGGTTTATTGAAGAATTTCTAGCATTACCCAACTCATAATCCTTTGTACGACGCAAATGTACAAATTTTATAGATGATAAGAGACCGCAGTCTCATATTCAACGAAAGAGGGTCGAGTTGTTAAGCGATTATGACTGTGACATCCGTTATCACCCCGGCAAGGCTAACGTCGTAGCCGATGCCTTGAGTACGAAAGATCGGGTTAAGCCATTGCGAGTGCGAGCACTGGGGATGATAGTCCAGTCGAACCTTTCGGGCCTGATTCGAGTCGCTCAACGTGAGGCGTTGAAAGAGGAACAATTGGAAAATGAGGGACTTTACGGCAATGAGAAAAGTTCGAACAGCGCGTGGACGAAATTCTATATTTCAAAAATCGGGTTTGGATCCGACCCTCCATGACCTTCGGGAATTAATCATGGACGAAGCGCATAGATCGAAATATTCCATACATCCGGGATCGGATTAGACTATTGATGATATGAATATCTGAAAGGATTTTGTCAATGACCGAGTGTGGAGAAAGATATGGCTACGCATGTTGGTGAAAATTTAAGTTATGCAAGAGATAAGGCTGCATACCGAAAACCCTAGGGAATGCCACAACGACAGAACATTCGCCAATGATAGTGGGAATAAATTACAATGGATTTCGGGACGCAAATTCCCAAGATATATCAAAGGCATGAGATAAATTGGGTAATCGCGGATCGATTAACCAATCCTCGCATTTCATTCCAATCCATGACGATTACCACGATAAATTCTCGCCCAAATTCATGATGGTGAAATGGTATCTCGTCGTGGAGTACCATTTTCAATTATCTCAGATCGAAATAGTCATCCTACTTCCGATATTGGAAGGCGGGGAAGGAAACATCGAGAGCTTGAAGCTTTCTATGGGTGAAGTAATTATCACCAAGTTGTTAAATTGAAAATGGGCGTCAATCAAGCCATAAGATTTGAGTTGATTCGAGAAACAACCAATCGGATTTATAAAATTTGAAATAAGCTGAAAGCAGCGCGAGATGGGCAAAGGATTTATGCCAACATTCAAAGGAAACCATTGTCACCGGAAAGAGGTGACAAGGCATTTTTAAGACATCACCTTAGAGAGGTGATATGAGATTTGACAAAACCGAAAATAGTTCCTTAATTTATTGGACCTCATGAGACTATCTCCATGATTGGTCATTTAGTTTATCGATTAAAGTACTCCAGGGGCTAAGTACTATACATGATGTTTTGCCATGTATACGTATTGAAAAGTGCCTAAGCGATGAGGCAACGAAAGTACTAGTAACGGAGGTACTCATAGAAGACATGCTTGATATCATAAATAATTCCGTAGAGTTAGTTGACTGGAAAACTAAACAGTTTGGACATACCAAGCTTTATTGATTAAGATTAAGTGGAATTCACAGCGAGGACCAGATTATACCTGGTAACGCAAGGGTGAATTCTGAAGGAAAAACCTCCCACCTTTCTCTCGGAAGGGGATAGTGGGCGTGTAAAAATTTGGAGGACGAAATTTCTTAACGGGGGGAGAATGTAACGATTCCGACGAAACCCGGTATACCCTAACCGGTAGACGGTAGTTACGTCATATTTAATGTCTGGTACATGAATTACCATATTAATCATACGAGAATACATGGTTCATTGTATTGATTGTACGTGAATATATAATTCACCGTATTGAATATGCGATCAATCGATCGATAGTTATTGAAACCCGAACGAATCGAGGGTTCAATTATAGACGAGATATATGATATTTAGTGATGTTACGAAGTATTAAAGCTTCGGGATAAGTGGATTAAAGCACAGAAAAAGGATTTCGATTTAATAGTACGTCGGTACGTTAAACGAAACCTTTAATACCAAACCGAGCAAGAGATGATCGATCAAGCCGAAAAAGATGCACGATAATTAATGATATGAAGTTTCAAGTTAATAAAAGTCATGGTTTAAGTTTTTAAAGTTTTTAAATCGGTTTTATATAAATTTCATTTTTAAGCCGAAAAACGACCGTTTTAGCCTCGTTTTAAGCCGAATTAAACATTTAACCGAAAAACGAACTGAACCATATTATCCAAAACATTATCCGGATATCCGAAATCCAAACATGTGGCCTAGAATGGAGAGGTGGGTCCCACCCCACCCCCCATGAGTTCCGATCGGCTCCCATAAGCCTCATTCCCTTATTATTTTCTTTTTTCTAAACAAGCATTCATCAATCCATCAATTCTCTCAACTCCATGGACTAAAAACCGAGATATTTAGCAAGAGAATCAAGGTAATAATCGAGTTAATCACATTTCCATCTTCGGTTCTTGAGTTTGTTTGCAAGAAAATGAGGTTTCAAAGATGAAAACCGATTCTTGCGTGATCAAGTGATGTATACGGGTTATACAAGGGATCTTGGTCCAAGAAAGAAGTTAAACGGACCAAAAACGAATTTTTACGGTTTAAATCTTTGTTTTTGAATCATAACCGAAACCATGAAAGAAATGGCTTGATCGTGAGTGTAACTTGCTTGGTATTGTGGTATGTTGGTTGTAGGTTCTGTATTTAGTGGTAGATAAGGCGGAAAGACGAGTTTGTAGCTTGTAGTGGCGGAAAACGAAAGGTATATTCGGCTATGTTCGGATTTGGGATATTTGGACAGATTGTGATACGTGTAGAGTTAGGTCATGAAATTTTACAGGGATGTTCTACACATGAAAATATGAGTTCTATGAATTTTTGTATAAAGGATGAATATTTGGTGAATTTAATGCTCGTTTTGGCCAAAAATGGTGAAAAATAGTGAAATATCATGAAAAATTCTGGAAAATTGCAGATAAGCTTTTTATATCTTGTATAAGTCATACACAAAATTTGGGGTCAGTTGGAGAAGTCTAAGTAGGCTTTTCGGTTAAACGAGTTCTTGGGTTTACTAGCTCGGTTTTAGTGAAAATGGCATGTAAAGGAAGATTTTGGTTCTGGAGAAATTATAGGGGACTATGTGGATGGCAGGGGACATCCAGGAAAAATTTGGGATTTTTTCTAAGATCGTTTGGTATTTACGACATATTTAGTGTTTAAATGGTGTTTAAAAATAGATAAATAAATTTTAAATATAAAAATTAATTCTGGAAATATTTTTATAAAATTCCCCACTGTCAAAAAGTGATTGGTGCAAAATTTCAAGATCCGAGATTAAACGGATAATTATTTGTGCTAATTATCAAACTTTTAAAGTTAAAACGCGTAAACCGGTGAAGTTCGCTTAAGCGAGCTGACTGGTGTATAAAAACCCTAAAAATGAATAATTTTCTAGTGAAAACCCGAATGTAAATATTCATATTTTGATGAGTTTTACACTTGTTTAATCATGTTTAAACCTAAAGAATTATGTTTTGATTAGTGAAAACCATGTTTAACCATTTAAAAACCTTTAAAATGATAAAAAAAACTT